>NW_028277035.1:73741700-74042500 GCF_059951505.1 Python bivittatus
AGTGCAGAATTTACTGAAACAATGAAACTTATAACTACTTTCATTTACATCCAAGTATTGAATTTACCTGGTCCTAGGAGAATGTTATTCCCAATTTTCAGTCACTAACATTGACAAGCTATTGTTAGATTCAATATTAAGCTTGCTGGTTTCAGTCCTAAAGGAATCCTTTATTAAGTGAAATTGTCATTTTTTTTCTCTGTGGACATTTACCCATTTCATATTCAATTTTTGTTGTTGTTGTTGTTGTTAATGCTAAATTTGGGGAAATCTCAGAGGTTAAAGTTGCATCTATATATGGTTATTTAATAAAAGCAAAAATAAATGATACTATCTTAAGATATTTGGTAAATACTGACAGCCCTATTTAAATTCTTAAAATTGAGAAAATATTTCTTTGTAAAAATAGAAGCTATAGGAATTGCTGAGGTCCATTCAAAAGTAGAGAATATCACAACTGGGTTTTGCATGAGAAAGCTTTTTATCCATTCATTTTAAGAGATTCATAATCTGTTCCTTAGGACTTAAAGCAAACAAAGTGATGTGCGTAAAAAATAAAGAATTATTCATTAGACATGAGAAGTATCTTGCTAAGTGGAGAATTGATACAGTGAATTGCTGTATGAATAAAATTATCAGTTACATTAAAGAAAGGCAACCAAAAGAAAGAAAGAAAGAAAGAAAGAAAGAAAGAGAGAAAGAGAGAAAGAAAGAGAGAAAGAAAGAGAGAAAGAAAGAAAGAAAGAAAGAAAGAAAGAAAGAAAGAAAGAAAGAAAGAAAGAGAAAGAAAGAAAGAAAGAAAAATTGCAAAAAGTTAAGCAAAGTTGGCCCATGTTAGTACTTGGATGGGAGACTACTAGGAACCACAAGGTTGTAAAAGTAGATAGGGAAATTAAAAAAAAAAAAAAGTCACAATTGCAAACACTTTTGTATGATTGCCAAGCAAATTGCATGTCAATGCAGTCACTGGAGTTGAACTTGACTCAAAAGAAACTCTACCTTTACCATGAAGGAGGCAAGTAAATGTCAAATGGAACAGGGCCAGCATGAAGTGAATGCTTGTATAATACTCATAGTAACAATACATTTGTTCTCATTAGGAAGTAGTGATAGTTTGACTGCATTACTGGAATATCAAAATGACTGGTTCCACCTAGAAAGCCAAATATCAATAATTCATTTTAAAAAAATACTACTTATCTTAGATATCATATCAGAATTTAGTGCCTATATCTCATATAGATTACATTATTGGTGTTTGGTAACATCACAAGGGGAAGAAAGTGAAGATGGTATCAGACAGTCAGAATCTGTCAAATGCATAGTTTAAAATGTGAAATGATAATTTTGGACTGAGTTTTCAAAACCTGGTGCCCTGCAGGATCATTACAACTGGTTGTATTTATGAGTTTTGGATGTATCATTAATCATTCTAAATGCTAATGTTTAACACTCCGAGCTCCAGAAATGGAACAGATGACAAACGGCCATTTCATTTGAACAGAGTTCAGCTTTCTACCAGCTTTATATAACTTTTTTGATATTGTGGAAAATTAAGAGAGAAAAACACATTACAGCAATTACTTCACTTTTAGAAAACCAGAATTTTTTTTGGGGGGGGGAGGATATAAGTTTTCAAATATACTGTGAATAATATAAATGTGGACATTTAACTGTGAAAGTACTTCATTTACCCAAAAAGAAGAACAACCCTTGATTGAAGATAATTTCCCCACAAAATAATGAGTACGTATGCAGTAGAAACACAGAGAAAAATCCTGTGCAGTGCCCAGCTTCTCCTCCTTGTCAGTCTGTTTGCCAACTCCAGCTGAAACCAATTTTATGATACTCCCCTTCCCCCCAGATATGTATGAGTTTGTATGTGCATGCTAAACAGGACATACACACCACAACACCTACTCTCCCTACCTCCCAAACTACTGCTTAAAATGAATTATTGCCTGTAAATAACATATTCTATAAAATTAATGTATCCCCTTTCTGCATATATCAGGTCTTCTCTCACACATACAATTTTCACACAAATAGAAACCCACAAGGGCATAAATACTTCCCGCTCCTTCCAAGCAGGATCATGAACAAAGAAGAGGAAAAATGGGGACACATAACTGAAGGGCAATGGGTATCTGGAGAGAGATAGGCATGATTGACCAGGCAAGCAGTCCCTCCAAGCGATGGTTAATTTGCAACAACATCCATGCTTTTCAACAGCAGCATTTTATGTAATTTAATTTAATATATTTAATTGAGGCACTGCCCAACTCCAGAAGGACTCCAGCAACTCTTAATTTAACAAAGAAAATAAAATACAATATGAATCAGAAAAAAAGATAAATAAAGAACAATAAAAAAAAGACAAGATGGCAATTATGGCCAATAACATAGAAAACATATACAACGGATCCCTCAAGAGGTTCCAAGCACCATAGCCCAGGGGCTTCCAGAATGCCATCAGGGTCAGAACCATCTGGATCTCAGGGAACCTCGTTCCAGTCACTGCAATAGAGAAGGCCTGCCTGCTGGGTCCCAAGAGATGACATTGTTTAACTGAAGGAACCCTGACACTCATATCAGCCAGGCAGACACCATGGGAGATAGGCAGTCCTTCAGATAACCAGGCACTATGCCATGTAGGGATTTATAGGGTATAACTAGCACTTTGAATCACATCCAGAAGCAAACTGATGACAGTGTGCCATGAGCTGAATTGGCTATCACATGGGCATAATGAGGGATGCCCAACACTACCCGCACACTGCCGCATTCTGGACCAGTTGAAACTTCCAGGTGGTCTTCAAGAGCAGCTACATGTACAGTGCATTGCAGTAGTCAAACCATAAGGTGGCCATCTGAAGGGCCTTTTGATATAGGAAAGGGCATAATTGGCATACCAGATGAAGTTGTACAAATACTTTTTTAGCCATAGCTGCCACCTGCTCATCAAGCAAGAGCTTTTGAGGCCAAGCCCCAGATTGTGCACCTCCTTTGAATGGGGAAGTGAAACCCCATCCAGGGTTAAACATAAATCTCCTTGGATCTAGCTGACCCTGATATCCACAGCCACTTGGTCTTGGTAGGATTGAGCTGGAGACAGTTCCTTCCGCTCTGGGGCTGTACAACCTCCAGGGGCGGGGTTTTGACACCCACACTTGGCCATCCTAGGCTCAAGCAATATAATTAGGTATAATCAGCATACTGCTGATACCAAACTCCACACCACCAGATAACCTCACACAGCTGTTCATGTAGATCTTGTTGGTACCCCATAAAGGAGGGGCCTAGGAAGTAGCCTCTCCCTCCCATCCATCACCAGGTGGAACCACCCCTGAAGGAAGGAAGGAAGAGAACCACTGTAATCAGCGTCCCCATTTTCCAACCCCTGGAGCCAATCCAGAAGAATACTGTAGTCGATAGTATTGAAAGCTGTTGAGAGATGAAGGAGCACAAGGATGGATGCACCACCTCTATCCCAGTTCTGCCACAAGTATAACTACTATTATCCCCATACTGAATCCAAGTCTGAAACTTGACTGAAATGGGTCAAGATAATCTGTTTCCTCCAGGGTTCTTAGTAGCTGCAGTCTAACCACCTTCTCAACAACAGAAGAGAGAATGACATGTCCAGAATTGTTGCGTCCAATGATGACCTCTCACAAGGGAATATACCATTGGCTCTTTCAAGGCTGGAGGCACTACCCACTCCCTCAAAAAGGCCAACACCAGAACATAGACCCAATCATAGGATATATCCCTGGCTGCCTACACAACCCAACATTGGCCTGAGTCCAACAAACAGGATTGCAATAAAGAAAACCCTGTCTGCTTCTCAGTACTACTGCCAGTCCAAATTCATCCCAGATCACACCTCAAGACTGAGCCCCAGGGACCTTGGTTGGACCTGCCCAGTTGGAGCAGATCCAGGTGATTTTTACCTGCCAGATAGCCAGAATTATTGTAGAATGCATACACTTGTTGTACCTAAAGTTATAAGGTCTCAACAGACCTGGTTCTGTGCCAGGGCCCAGTTTATAATACAGTGGTACCTCGGGATATGAACTTAATCCGTTCCGTGACTCTGGGCATATCCTGAGTTGGTCGTAACCCAACGCAAATGTCCCCATAGGGTTCAATGTAAATCCGGTTAATCCATTCCGCCCTCCGAATTTGGTCACACCCCGAAGCAAATTTTCCCATAAGGTTCAATGTAATTACCGTTAATCTGTTTTGGCGTCCGCGGACCTCGCGTCGGGTGGGAAAACGGCTGGGCGCTGCGTGGTGCAGTGGGAAAACGGCCGGGCGCAGCGCAGCGCGGTAGGAAAACGGCCGGGCGCAGCGCAACGCAGTGGTAAAACAGCTGGGCACGGCGTGGCACGGCGGGAAAATGGCTGGGTGTGGCAGGAAAACGGCCGGGTGCAGCGCGGCAATAAAATGGCCAGGCGTGGTGCAGCAGGAAAACGGCCGGGCACAGTGCGGCGGTAAAGCGGCCGGGTGCGGCGCAGTGCGGTGCGGCGGTAACACGGCCAGGCGCGGCATCGCGTGGCGGGAAAATGGCCGCGGACCACGTGTCAGGGGCAGGAAAATGGCCGCAGACCACGTGTCAGGGCGGAAAAATGGCCATACCTCGAGGCAAAGTTCGCACATCGAGGTAAATTTTTGTGGCCAGAGCTGGTCGTAACCCGAAAAGTTTGGTAGTAGAGGCGTTCGTATCCCGAGGTACCACTGTATATATAGGAAGCTTACAGTCTATTTATTAGGCATATTGCCTGTGTTTCAGAAAGTCATATACAGTTATTATTATTTTTTATTATTATTATTTATTTGACTTGTTCCCACCCATCTCCCCACAATGGGGGACTCTGGGCGGCTTACAACAAACTAAAATTGGCAATACATAATTAAAAGATTATAAAACCAAAGTACAAAGAGAAAGATAAAAAGGCTAAAAAATCCAAGAGGCCGACAGAGGCCGCACCAGGCTGCTAAGGGGCCAGCCAACCCCATTTTTGATATCCTCCCTCCCTGCCCCAGGCCAGATAGCAGAGCCAGGTCTTCAAATCCCTCTGAAAGGCCTGGAGTGAGGGGGCCTGTCTCACCCCTGGGGGACAAGATGTTCCAAAGGGCGGGGGCTACAGCAGAGAAGGCCCGCCTTCTGGACCCCGCTAATTGAAGTTTTTTTACCACGGGGATCCGGAGCATGCCCTCTCTGTGAGATCGGCTGGGATGGGTTGAAATCATGGGAGCGAGGCAGTCCTTCAGGTAACCTGGTCCCATGCCATGTAGGGCTTTAAAGGTGATAATCAACACCTTGAATTGGACCCAGAAACAAACTGGTACCCAATGCAGCTCACGGAGCAAAGATGTTATATGGGTCCTTCTTCGGGCCCCAAAAATTGCTCACGCGGCCGCACTCTGGACCAGCTGAAGCTTCCAGATACTCTTCAAGGGTAGCCCCATGTAGAGCGCATTGCAGTAGTCTATTTGGGAGATAACAAGGACATGAGTGACTGTTCGCAGGGCATCCCGATCCAGGAAAGGGCGTAACTGGTGCACAACCCGAAGCTGTGCAAAAGCCCTCCTGGCCACTGCTGCCACCTGCTCTTCGAGCAGGAGCCGTGAGTCCAGGAGGACCCCCAAATTATGCACTGGGTCTATCTGGGGCAGTGCTACCCCATCCAAGACCAACGATGACAACGTCCCAGATACAGAGGAGCCATTAACCCACAGCCACTCCATCTTGCCAGGGTTCAGCTGGAGCCTGTTGTTCCCCATCCAGACCCTCACAGCCTCCAGGCACCGTGAGAGGGCGGTCACAGCATCACTTACCTCACCAGGGATGGAGATATATAGTTGAGTATCATTAGCATACTGATGATACCTCATCTCATGATGATGGATGATCTCGCCCAGCGGTTTCATATAGATGTTGAAAAGTAGCGGAGAGAGAACCGAATCCTGTGGCACCCCACAATGGAGGGACCGAGGATGGGACCTCTCGCTCCCTATCACCACCGATTGGGATCGGCCCTGGAGAAAGGAGGTGAACCAGCACAAAACTGTGCCGCCCACCCCCATATCCTTGAGCCGTCCCAATAGGATACCATGGTCGACGGTATCGAACACTGCTGAGAGATCAACGAGAGCAAGGATGGTCGCACTTCCACCATCCCGTTCCCGCCCGACAGTTGTCAAGTCTAGTAGCCTTTGAAAGTCCATCTTCCATGAATTTGTCTAACTCTTTTAAAACCATTTAAACTTGTAACCATTACTACAGTAATGGCTGTGAATTCCCTAAACTATGTTCTGTATCAGTAAGTACTTCCATGTATAAATATCTCCACATTTAGCATTGGTGGATGAGCCTAAGAGAGAAGGGAAAATTCTCTAGCCCTGTTTTCCATGCTACGCATGTATCTACCATATCTTTCCTACCTTCCCTTCAAAACAAAAACTGTCATTTTTCTCATAGAGGTTCTAGCCCCAAAACAATTCTGTTTGCCCTCTTTTGCACCTTATTCAGCTGCATTGTTCAGATCATATGCTTCAAAGATACATCTTGGTCTCTTGGGCCCAGAATCCCCTCAAGCAACAAAATCGTTCTTCTTTCTTATCCACAATACTTTCTTCAGTACCACCCAGCCAAAATTTCAGTTTGGATTTTCCCCGCTCCCCCAGAAGTTCAATGAGCAAGCAATTCTGAATTCCTAAATAGGATCACAGGCTGAAATAACATTCTGGATATGTAGGAAAGAACCATTGATTTCATTCATCACTTACAGCATGTTTCTCCCTTTATCAGCCAAAGGAGTAAGTACCACACATGACTATTATGTTTATTTTATGTATATATTACTACATTTATAGACTTATTAAAAGAACTTGAGTTCTTTTGAGAACTCAAGCCAACATAGATGCTTCCTCTCATTTTATCCCACAACAACCTTTTGAGGTAATGCTGGGCTAAAAGGAAGTCCAAAGAGAACTTCATACCTGAGTGGAGAATTGAACCTAGGTCTTCTCAGTCCAAATTCATTATTTTAAGCATTGCATTAGACAGGCTTTATTCTATCCAAAACATGCAGAAGGGAAGATGAACCTATACTATCTAGAACCACATATAAATGCCAAAATACTGTCACTAGTTATTTCCAGCCGTGAAAAATTGATCTCCCATCCTTCTTTTTTTTCTTCACTCCCTCTCCTATATGTGCCATTTTAAAGCCTTTTTAGCCACTCCATGCCTCTTCCTCATTTTTAATGGACCTGAGCCATTTGACTGCCTGAAAATGAGAAAAATAAGACCATGTGCACTAAAGAAATGTACGAATTAAGAGACATTGCTCAGAAATGCATTGTAGAAGAGGAAAAAAATGCCAAACCTTTGGGTCAGAAAAATGATAAATTGTGTGAAAGTAAAATTGGCCATCCTTATTTAATAATATACAATAAATCCAACAATTGTTATTAGGTTAGAGATTATGCAGTACTGTATGTTAGTTAATCCTTACCAAATTCAGGCATCAGTAAATATAAAATGTTTTATAATGCAGGGAGGAAATTTTCACCTGAGCATATTCACACTATTCCCATTGTAAATGAGGAGGTATAGCTAAGATTTCAAACTGGGAAAAAATATGATCTATCAACAGATATTCAAATCAAGCTCACTGAGGACTTCTTCCTGGTTTGGGGTATTGTAAATCTCTGGAAATTACAGAAAAGGTCTCTAGCCAGAAGACATAAATCCTTCCAGGACTCCATAAACCATTCAAAATAGATTTCTACCACTGCAGATCTCAGGCTAAATTTGCAGAAGTTTGAACAGTTTGAATATAATCTATGAACATGGAGAGAATAAATTGGCTAGGTCTCCAGTTAGACAGCCATTCCCTTCATTTATCAGACACAGAATTAATGCTCTCTTAGGCTTTCCTCTCAGCTGTGCTGATTCAGACTACTAGGGAGGGAGAGATTTTCACATGACTGAATAATTGGCACTAAAATTCACCTCCCATGTCAGGGAGTTACAGTTTAGTTTTCCCCCTCATACAGTACTATTGTCTTAACAGGAGTTTCCTCATATCTGCTCATTCAACCAAGGAGCAGTTAGTTATCTTTGTATTCCTCAACAGTTTGAACTGATACAACCAAAGTCCATGATTACTTACCTCCACATTTTGATGACAGGAGCACTGAGTATATGCATCTGGGGAAAGCAGGAGGCATCATGCACTAGGGCTATGTTCAATTGCAGATCAAACACAGTTGGGTGGGTGTAAATATGGCTGCTTCAATTTATGGGAGGAGCCAGGAAGCACATGAAGAAAACATCACCATGTATCCTTTGGCATGGAAATGTACCTATCATCCTAATCTTCAAATACTTCAAATGCTTGGGCCAATTAATAAGGCAATGACTGCAACATTTTAACAGAGGTAATTCATTTGAGGAAACATTATTCCTTTTTTGTTTGGGTTTTTGTTTTCATGGTTTGATTTTTAAGAAATATTGTTTCTGTCTCAAGGAAATGACCATGAAGGAGCACAGTGTGAAGCACTGGTATCACTATCTTCATGTTTAGCAAAATTATTTAGTTCCCCAACCCCCCCCCCCCCCCCCAAAATTAGACTTTGCAATTGGATAGGTTTTGGTCTTTCCTAGAATTTCAGATTGTCATTTCAAAGTGCATCAAGAATGAAAGAACTCTTTGTGCATAAGGGCTATATTGACATTTCCAGACCCCAGTCATCAATATCTGCAAGAAAAGCCAGGTATGCACATTTCTATGCACGTACATTTCTTTTAAAGATATCTACCTTTAACAAATACCGACAGATGGGAGACCAATATCATTAGACAAGCTCAGAGGCAGGAACAGATATGCCTTTTCCTGCAGTGCTTCGAGCACCTGAGGATCTTCTGACTCAACCACACTGCTCCTTGGAACACTGGACCTGCAAGACCAGACCTATCCTTGCTTAGCTTCCAAGTCCAGACAAGATCACCCAGGTATGACTGATGATGATGATGATGATGATGATGATGATACCCAATTCCCAGTGACTCTGGGCGGCTATGCCTATTCCAAAAAAATTGAACTGGATTAGAATAACCGCAATGACAAAATGCAATGATCCATAACAATGCAGTTACAAGTAAATGAAATATCAACTCTGTAGTACCTCAGATGCTTAGAATTCCTTCCCAGAACCATCAATAGATGACTAATAGAAATTATGAAGTGTAGGATTGAAACTATATTCATGTGTGCAGTGGAAGTATGAGTATGTCCATGAATTAATACATCTGTGTGTGTATCTGATAGTTGCAGTAAGATGTAGATCTGTCATCCATGTCCCCACAGCAACCGCTGTGTAATAGTCTTACATCCCATAGGAGCTATTTAATGAATACACCCCTGACACAATCTCAGAATTCCAAATATCCTAAAGCTTGTGTGATTCTTAGCTTCAAATTATGGATTATTCTATTCATCAAATATCATACACATTTTCTGTGTTTTGGAGTGTTTTTATCTGGAAAGCTAGACATCCATCTCCTCTGTTGAACACCTTCCCTTCTTCTTCTTCTCCTTCTCCTTCTCCTTCTCCTTCTTTTCCTTTTTTTTTTTCTTTTCCCTTTCCCAACTTATCAGGAAAATACATTGTTTGTGTTTAGAAATGAAATATATTGTTGCTTGTAATCTTTTTTTAAAAAATTGTGACTGAGGCAAGAAAATGACCTAAAAAGCTCTGATCTGGAAGCATCCCTTCTCTCAGGATTTCTTTATTCTCAAAGATGAGCTGTAGGACACTACGACATGCTGAGTTTTTTTAATCTGGTATATACCAACAAGGAAAGCTCTGTTGGGTTCTCGGTGTTCTCTGAGTTTGATTGTTTCCACATAGATGTTTCGTTACCAGGCTGGATAGTATCAGCATAGAAAAGTGAAGTTTCGTTACCAGGCTGGATAGTATCAGCATAGAAAGTGAAGTTTGCTGGTTGTTTATGTACAGTAGTTTGCTTTGCCAATCTTAGTTGGGTGCAGGGGCATCTGCAAGGTATAATAAAAAACATCAAGATGACTACTGTGACAGTGCAGTCAAAGCTTCACACATTTTTTACAAGTGACACACATTGTAAAAGCTTCAATTGCATTGTCACAGCCACCATCTTGACACTGGGGACACCCTTGGTTTGATGAGGTTTCTTCCTTAATAGTTCCTGGATTAGGATATTGGTTTTCTTTTTACCCTGTTTATTGCGAGCTGTTTCCTGATGATCTGAGTATTAGTTGTTAGGGAAGATGTGCTCTGGGCTGTTTGTTTCCTTCCTAGACTTTTGGTTAGGTCTTTTAAAAGGTAGATCAGTGGGGTTTATTTCCATGTATCTGTTGATGATTGATTGTCAGAATCCAAGCTTCAAGGACTTCCCTAGCAATTTTGGATTTTCCTTGGTCTAAAATGTCAACAGTCCCAGTTAATTGTGGTCAAATTTGTCTATATGTTGCGAGATTAAGAAACTTGCATTGTATCTTCTGACTGTCAGTTGATATTCATGGATGCCTTCTACCAACAACAGGACAGCCTAGTTGTTTTTCTTACTTGCTTTGCTGTGCAGAAATTGTTCCTGGGGTATGATACTGGACTTTGACATTTATGTCTCCATTGTTCTAGTAATTATTCTAGACAGCTAAATCCAGAAATGCTTTGCCAAAGTCAAGATGGCTAGAAGCGAACAGGGAAAAAAACCCACAGTGATAAAAAAAAATTACAGCATAAAACAGAAACATATTCTGATTATATGTTTAAATCCCTATTTGTAACATTTAGAAGAAATACTTTCTAGGAAGGGAAGAAAGCAATATTCAAAGGTCTAGCTTACAATGTACTGTATATTTAGAATCAAGGTTAATGTCCATCTTATTTCCAGCTTAAATCCTTTCAGTGACTTTATGTATGGACACTAATAGACTCTCTTTTTTCCCAGCAATGGCTCAAACAGCTGTATCATTTGTTTACACTTTATATCTAAAACCAGAATAAGCTTGCCACTAAAATATATCTGTGTACCTCTTTGTCTGTCTGTCAGCAATCTGATGTCTGAATTTTGCAATTTCATTTGCATTAACTGGCAGGTGAAACTATGTACCCTCAGATCATCTCTCTTTCATCAGAACAGAATGGAAAATTATTATGGGCTAGGGGCAGAAAGGGTTGCTTTTTTTCCCCCTTCAGATACTGTGTTAAAACTTTTCAGACCCCTTCTGACAGCAGTGGGGATAAAGTGCATTCGAAAGGGTCTTGCAGAATTCCACTGGGGATCCATTAGACCCAGCTTTTATTAACTTAGCACCAAGTATATTTCTTAAGGAGTTATTTTCTTCTCCAGGGATAATTTGTCAGAATCCGACAGCCTATTCTTCTTCTTCGTGCTTGTAAATACCCTGTGTGTTCTCCATCGCTTGCCAACTGGTCCAGGGTGCATAAAGGAGCATAAAACTGAGCAAAAACCTCATTAAAGGCCAAGGGATACTTGGGGTTCTTTTCCCCCATGCAATTTCATAACAGTGACTGGGTCCCTCTGACTTGTCATCTGTCATGTCAGAGGTTTTAAAATGGAGCCATCCATTTTACATGGCATAATGCTAATTCTGTGAGATGTTGGCAGTCCCAATAATGTAAAATATTTGACATGGTGGTATTATGAAATGTCACAGCAATTGAAATTAATTTTCTGAGACTTGATGGCATTGTCAGTTTTACTTTCTAAGGATTATAAAAAAGGTGCCATTTTATTTCATCAGAAAGGCCCAGAGATGCCAAACTACCTTATGGCCCCCTGGAAAACAATATGAAACAATTGGATTGCTAATGAAACTGACAAGCTTGCCACCTTTTGGCGGGTGTGCTGAGCAACATGGCCCACCTTTTATTACTGGGTGACATTTGATCAATGCATCCTACTTAAAAAACTCTGATTTTTTTTCTTACTTTTTCTTTCTCTCCCCCCCCCCTTTTCAGAATGAGAAACATTATGGAAAGCATATAGAAAGAGTAAGAAATACTAAACAAAAGAAATAAAGGCAGTAGAGAAGATAGAAAAAAGGAAATAAACTAATCTGTTTTACACCAACATAGTGTACTATATATCTCCATACTTTCCTGCCTTGGCAAACCATCCTTTCTTCCTTCATGTTCATACTCCACTTCATACAGTATGAACTTTTTTCTTTGAACTTCTCACCTCTTTTCTATTTTGAAGAGCTTATCAACTCCATCCAACCACAACTCCCTCAGTCTTCCCTTGTGTCTCAGCACATTCTCTCTTCCTTCATATTTTTGTTTTGTGACTTAATTCTCTTGACTTCACCACACAGACTCAATGTGTTGCTGTCATAATGGTCACCTGTATTTATATTCACTCCATGGTAAGTTAGCATTTGTTCAGTCATGCCCCTATTTCTTCTTGCTTTATCACTCAAACTTGGTAAGTCATACATTCCCACTGCATTCACCTTACTTTTAATTTTTTCCCCTGACATATCCAACTCTCACTTCCATATAATGAAATGGAAATAAGCATGAACCTATAGACAACCATTCTAACCTCTTTTGACCCACATTAATTCCTGGCAACAGAGTATTTAACTACTTACTACCTTTCTACAAGTGTTTGCATCATCTTAAATTTTCTCCATCCTTTTGCCATCTTCTGTAAACATTCTACCAAAATACACATATTCATCTATTTGTTCTGCTTTTCTTCCCATTTACATATCATATGCAAACTTAACTCCATTTTCCCTATTGAACTCAAATACCTTTGTTTTTGATACATTAATTTTCAGATCCATATTCCTCATTGTATCATACAGTATATCTAGACTCTCTTAAAAAAAGAAAACCCTTAGGCAACAACATGACATCATATGTATAGAAAATAACACACACATTCTTGTCTCAACATGACACACAACATACCTGTAATGTTGTGTTATATATGTATCCATAACACATAAAAATATTGAAATCTTGGGAGACGCCATATACCATTCTGTTCTTATTCAGTGTTGGGCCTTCATTAAGCATTCCATTTATTCTCTTGCATGTTTTACCTCCATTACATATCACTCTTATATTCAGCAACCAACCTTCAATTCTATGTTTGTGCAGTTTCAAGCCTATTCAATTTATTATTCACTTTCTCTAAATCAACAAATATACAATAAGCTTTTTCACTTTCATACATTTTTCAGTGACCTGCTAAAGAACAAAAATGTGGTCTACCCAACCCTTGCCTAGCATAATACTTCCTTAGTGGTTTTTTATAATTATTATGTTAAATAAGTCAACAAAAGAAAAGGACAAATACAACATACAAATACAAAAATAGCACTAGAGGGTCAATAGAACTTCAAAGCATAGCAGTAAAAATTGAAAAGAAAAGGGGGAGGGAAGAGGAGGGCCTGCAAATGATGTTATAAGCAGTACAACTCCAAAACTTTGACCATAGTGCTCAAAACTTCTTACTTACCTCTTAGTCTCTCTCTCTCTCTCTCACACACACACAACCCCTACTTATTCAAATGTTGACACGCAGTACATTTAACAATTAATTCCCACAAACCAGGTGTGGATTTCTCCTTCTACTGTCATAAAGCTCTTTTAGCCAATTCCTATGCCACTCAAATCCATAATATTTGATATCACTGTAAATTTCAAATAGTTAGCCATATATTCCGGAATAACATATACATCTTTAATATAGACTGATTGATCATATTAACAGCCCTGTTGTTGTCAGACCAAAATGCACAATAATAGGGCAGAACCAAGCCATAGAAGTTAATGTTCCAGCTTCTAAGTTAATCTCCAACAGCAGGCTGA
Organism: Python bivittatus; assembly: GCF_059951505.1. Lineage (NCBI taxonomy): Eukaryota > Metazoa > Chordata > Lepidosauria > Squamata > Pythonidae > Python > Python bivittatus. Next base: position 73,755,609 of record NW_028277035.1, read on the forward strand.
TGGTCAACAATCATTAACAAACATTGTCTGAGGTGTTCAGATTCACAAAACTTTTATGTCATTTTATAAGGTTTTAAGATCATGAGACATTAATTTCATATTATTTAATGCAACCCTCCATGGGTTTACCAGGATCTAACATTCAAGTTTTTTATTCAAAGATCATGTAAATAATTTATATCAATTTCATCAAGAAAGCTTAATGCTACAGTTAATTCCTTGTAATCACTGTACAGCTACAAAAGTAATGACTGCATCTGGACCAAATAAACCAAATAATAATTACTTAAGTTGAATGAATTGCCAGGAAGCCTTCTGAGGTAATTCAAAGTTAATGCATGTGTGAAGGCTGTATCTATACCTGACAAAGAGAAGAATGTTGTTATTCTTCTCTTCTACAAATAGAAAGATAGTAAGAGGGAATTCAAAAACTACACAGGGATTAGTTTGTTCACTGTGCCCAGGAAAGTATTTGGCAGAGTTCTGAGTGAAAAAATAGAAGAGATAACAATTTGTAGGATAATATTTTTTAAAAAAAGTTCATCACAAACCACTTTTATTTTTAATTCTGTTCACTTTGTTGGAGGCTTCTTGTTTAGCCCTCTTCACCTACTTCCAAAATATTTTAAAAATGCCATCAAAATTGCTCTGCATTTTCTCCTTGTATTAATTTAAACTATTACACTCTGTCCTCCACATTTTTTCTACTATTGCAGAAGCAATCATTCTCTAATATACTCCCCCCCCCCCGCATCTTCAACCCTTTTACTTCTGCTTCCCCCAAGTATCCTTTCTTGCTTTCCTTTCCAGCTTAATAAATCTGCAATAAAGGTAGACAAGGAAGCTACAGTATATAACAATTGGACTAAGACTCAAAAACATTGATAGCTGCTGGAATACAATATGATCTGAAAAATAAGATTTTTCAGAAATCTTTTCAAGATGTCAAAGAAATGTTCTTCTTAGATATGACTTTAAGAAAGAATCCCCCAGGAACCCATGGCCCTAAAAATAATATCCAGAAAATGTACATCTGGTCTGTAACACTCCTATCTATGGACCTTTTGGGAAACCCCATCAGTTTTTAATATTGACAGACCCCTGCCTGCAATAATAAGCTAAATTCCTGCCTGCAATAATAAGCTAAACCCCAAAGGATTCTTCCCACCCCTTAAGAGTTCTGGGTAAAAGTACCACACTATTAGCATAAATTAAAATAGTGATGTGTCTGCCTACTTATTTGGGGAAATGAAAGTTCATGCCATCAAGACATACCAAATATGAATTAATATAAAGATTAAATAATAATGAAACTAAGCCACATTTCTTTTGGATGGTTTGGACAATGCATGGTCTAATCAGGTTTGACTACAGATTCTGAGGATTGTATCTAATCCTAAGGGAGGCAATATTATAAACCTGCAAGTCAAAAGAGGAGTTTTTGAGCTTCAACCAAAACCTATCTCTAAAAACAGAATGAAATCCACATTGATATGTATTAGGATCACAAAAGCTAGAACCCAATTAATAGGAATGTGGACAGTCTGATTAATGTAAGTTAAGGTCATAGCCAACACTGATGCCCATTAATCACCATTCAGTTTTATTACATTCCTGTAAACCAATCCTTTTTACTTCAATAATTCTTGTTAAGAAGGCTCTGTGTGATTCATGGTCAGGAAGAGAATGACTTTTGGTTTGAGTTCACAGTCCCAAAGCCTAACAATGACACAGCATAGACTCAGGCCCTGCAGAAAAGGGGCATGTAGTGGCATAGTTGAAGTTATAGGATGAAAAGTTGGAGATCTCAAACCTCCTTTCCAAGAAAGTCTGGGTTTACATCTCCCTAGCGCTTGCCTTGCTCTATCTCTTTTAAACTTTACAATTAATTCTTTTCATTCTGTTCTAAGCAGCTGCTATGTCACCTTCCCTTACATTGATTTTCCATTTGTTCTGTTGTTAGATTAATCTGTCTTCTAATACTGTTTCATACAAAGCTCACACTCTCTCTTCTTGCAGTTATTCTACTTTCACTCTATTTCTTTCACTTCTTCCCTTTTCCTCATTCCAATTATTCCAAAGATCCACTCTTGACAATACCCAAAAACGGTCTATTTGTACAGCTTCATCATTCCTGTCTTCCTTCACTAATTCTCTCAATCTTTCATCACAAACAATAAATCAATAATGTTTTTAGAATTAGTTCTTTGCTGTCTATCTGCTTCAGTAGATTTATGATTAATTCATGTTATTTATTTATTTGTCTAATTTATATAGCTATATATATGTAACTGTAACTTGTAAACCATTTTCTAAACTGGTAATTCATTCTTGTGTCTCCCAAGGAGAAGAAAAGAAGAGGAAATGGGGGGCGGAGGGGAGGAGGAAGAGAAAGTGGTAACAATAATCATCTTTTTTTTTATTATTGCCTTGAAAATACTGGTACATTTAGCATCACAAATTAATTCTTCATTAATCTTCATAATCCCTGGTCAGCAATTGTTTGTTCTCTTCATGCTCAAGGTCTAAAGTGGTGTTCTCTTACAATTACTATAGATGGTCACTGACATATAGAGTCATTCATGAATCACTGTGGCAATAAAGCAATCTAGTTCTCCCAGAAGACCAAAACATGCTTGACTTTCTACTGCCACTTGCTTTATCTCATTGCTAAGAGTTTTATAAAATATTTCCACTTGGCATTAATGTCTTTGCAAAACAGTTTACTTTGCAGAAGAAGTGGATTTTCAAAAAGAATAGACTGAGTCTCCCATTATTAGAGATGTTCTTAAACATGGGTAATGTAACTAGTTATTACTTGATTGCATTATCAGAGTAAAAATTATCTATTCATCTATTTATCATCTAGCTATCTATCATCTATATATCTGTGTGCTTTCCTCTGAATACATTCAAGATAATGTTCAGTTATAGAACATTATAACCGAATAATTTACAGGAGTTTAATATTCATGCTGTGTAGAAGGAGAAGTCTGCAAAATACAGTCTACATTCAAAATGGGTTCACTAGAAAGGATATCTGAATAATTCCAATTGGCTAAAAAGCTCGTATTGAAGATAATTGTCTGTTAGATACATTTAATTAAAATATACTCATCTGATTTCTCTGATACAATGAATTCTTAATTTCAAAGCCCTCTTGAAATTCAGATTGTCATATAATACAAATAACTTTTAATCCCTAGGTTTGATAAATCAATGTAATATCCATTAAAGTGATATTTCATTGATTTGCATTGATTTCTGCACTTTGTACAACTGATTGTGTCTAGATTGCTACTGTTTAGTTGTGTCTTCTCAAGGCTGTCTGTGCTTTCAGCGTCTTCATTTTAAATTCCACAAGGTCAGTATTCGAAGCTGCCAATTTCTATTTCTTCAGTGTCTTCTTTCTTCTCATCCTTTGATGGCTTTATTTGTTTTGGATCCATTACAATTTTGGGAGACACAGAGAGGGAAAAAGAACCAAAAAAATAAATAAATCCTCTGTTATGAGTTATCTGCAATCTTGCACCCAAATAACCTTTACAGGCTTTCTCTTAAAAACAATAACAATAAGGATCCCCCCCCCAATACATTCACTCCGTTATTTATTTTGCATAGGGATGGATAATTCTCGCATTTTCATTGCTCAATTTTTTTTCAGCTTCACCATTTTTGAATTTGGCAAACAAGATTTACAGATATATTTGTACACATTTAAATGTGACTATCTTCTAATGTTCTCATACCAGTTAGCTCAAAATTATAGTTACTATAGGATGAAGTACAGAATACAAGATGAAAATTAAATACAATTCAGCTGCTATTCTATATGATCCAGAAAAAATATTGTATTTTATTGATACCTTCAATCAATTGAGATTAAAACATATATAAAATCTTAACATAACTGTTCCTTAATATGTTGTTAGTTTTAAGAATATGCTTATATAGTCATAGCATTGTGATATGCTATGACACATCTCATTCAAAATGTAGGCCTCATTAAAACAAAATATCAAAAAGGGAATTATTTGAATTCCATTTCTAAGCATCTCAACCATACTTTTAATGCTACATTATTATGCTAAGTATTTATTGATCTGTTTTCCTTATAGGCTTGAGAATGATTATAAATCCTTAGGTAATGGTGAGTATTTAAGCATTTTTCACTCTAGTTAACTAATATGTGGCCTTATTAGAGAGTAATAGGAGGATTCTGAGGCCATAATGCCATAACATGAACTTCCTTTTAGTTACTATTTGTCAAAATGTAACTTTTATTCCAGCTGTTGGAAGGTTACTTTAGATACACAGAAACCAATGGCTAGCTGAACCAGAGATAAACCATGTCTGAACAGAATATAGCCTCTAAGCTTTGCCCAGCAAAACTTTTTCTAGTGATCGTGAAGGATATTGAGCTTAATGAACTATATAATGAATGGTCAGTTTAATGAAGTACACCAGTCCATCTGAACCAGTGCATAGAAGTGCAATAGCATGTTTGGGTGGACCAAAACATACCAAAGACCGGGAAAAGATCAAAGTATGAATGATGGATAAAAGTGCCAGAGTCAGAACATGAACTTCCATGATTGAGAACTGTCCAAGAACAAATAGGCCTCTCACTAAACTCTCTTCTAAATTTTAACAATATTCCACAACAAGATTAATGAAAATCGGATGGGCAGAATCTAACCATCTAGATTATAAAATGGAAGACAAAAGGGAGCACTGTTTGTATGCTGGGTGAAGCATGGGTGCATATGGTATGAAAGCTTTGCTATTCTATAGCTAGCTATTGTATTTGCTGCTTTTCAACTGCTATGTGTCTTGCAATGTTTTCCACATTAGGAAACCTTTCTGGAATTAAAGGGCTACAAGACAAATCTTGGTAACTACAGGTAGACCCAATCCCTCATAAGGTACCTAGACTCTAGAGGAAACTTCTGATGCTACAGGGATGCTTCCCATGGTGGAATTAAATTAGAAATAAGTTAGATTTTAACTTAACATTAGTTACATGAGAAAACTGCTAACAGATATTCTACAGATGGATCAAGACCTATGCTGGTTGTGAAAAAGTTATGCAATAAAGAGATGAAGATATATACATCTGAACTATCCAGAAGCTCCTATGGAATTTCAGAAAAAAATGATGGTGGTGGTAATTCAATCTATCAAACAAATAGAAGTAATATTATTAAACACATTATGGGTTCTTTCATGTTTGGATAAACAACTTTCTCAAAGGTTCTGATTATGAATAAATCTATGCTAGAAATCAAAATGAGAAAAACTCCAACCAATACTCATAAAAATTATCTGAAGTACTGCCTCAGATAACCCATGGGGGATGCCTCTCCCTGATTACCTCTGCCCATCCCACCAGATCCAGCAGAGAGGGCATGCTATGGGTTCCATGGTCTAGGGAGCTAGGTGGCAGGCTTTTCCTTCTGTGGTGTCTGTGGAACACCCTCCCCCTGAGGTGAGGTTTGCTCCATTACTTTTGACATTCCAAAGATCCCTCAAGACCTGGTTGTGCCATCAGGCCTGGGGACCACATGGGACTGGTAAACTAGTGAGGTGGCTCTGTTATTATTAACATCCCTTTGCCTACTATTTCTTCTTAGCTGTCAGGCCTAGCCCAAAGAACTCCTGGAGACCATGCAGGTTCAATCAGCAAGGTTTATTAGCCAACACCTGTTTACAGAAATCTTCTCAGACTGACCACTAGTTCCCAGGCACAGCTATTCACTATCTTCTGGAATGTTTAGGAATGCGCCAGCTTCCTCCGTTTATCTCCAGAGCATTGCTCTGGAGATGAGAGCACCGTTTTCACCCCCCTTCCTCCATTCCAGTCCATCACATCAGCTTTGTTTTTATAGCTTTTAATGTTTTTTTAATAATAATAATTGTTTTAGGTATTTATTAACTGTTTTAGTTTTGTTATATGCTGCCCAGAGTCACTTGTTTTGTGAGATGGGCGGCTATATAAATTTGATAGATAGATAGATAGATAGATAGATAGATAGATAGATAGATAGATAGATAGATAGATAGATAAAATATAACAAGATGCAAAATAGACTACTCTCCCAGTTGTGTATCAGTTTTAAGACAACTTGTTCAACATTAATTTTAAAGCCAAGCATACATTAAAAAATAATCCCTTATAGAAGATACTTTTTTTTTTTTACAGATTTTAAAGGAGAGAGGATTTTTATTTTATTTTTTTTTAAGCAAGAATCTGAGAATAATGGTTGCATATGATGGTCAATACAGAATTTCTTCCTTAGAAGATCCTCAGAATTACTCCGGAGTCCAGTTGTTTTGGGATGTACTCTTGTGGTACCTTAAAGACAACAAGGCGTAAAATAATATACACATAAGAGAAAGGCTACAGGTTGGGTTAGAATCAGCCCTGATTTGATCTGAATGGTGGATCTGGGATTGACGTGATTCAGGTCAAGATTCAAGGGCAAATGATGTGGTCTATGCTCTATCCTGCACGGATTAGATTGCACAAGGGATATTGCATCCCGTTCTAGTTGCCACAATATGAGAAGTATGCTGGGGAACTAGAAAGAATGATGTCAGTTTTTCAAGGTAGGCCAAGCCAAGAAATTCCAGAGATTCCAGGAACTCTATTTAGTGTATTAAGGTAAAACAGCAGAATCTTGAAAGCCTGTCCAAGTTTCCCTCTGTCCCATCTTATACTAAATAGAATCAGAGTGGGATTATTTTCAGTTTCTTTCTCAAACTTTCTTCTTCTCAGGGCTATGTCATCTTTTCTGCAAGTCTCCTCTTGATAGTTTGCTTATTCCTTCCCTTCTCCAAGGTCAGCTCTTCATTCCTTTACAAGTTCAGAGGAAAGCAACAAAGAGGGTAAGGGACTTGGAGGCTAAATCCTATGAAGCACAGCTAAAGGAACTAAGAATGTTTACCTTAAAGAAAAGAAGGCTGGGGAGATATTATTGCACTTTTCAAATATTTGAAGGGCTGTCAAAAGGAAGTGGGCATGGATTTGTTCTCCATAGTTCCTAGTAGTAGGGCAAGAACCAATGGAGGAAGCTTTTGCGATCCAAACTCAAAATAATGAGGAACTTCCTAACTATGAGAGCTATTAAGCAATGAATTAGTTTGCCTCCTGGAGTTGTCAGTGCTCCATCACTGGAGTTTTCAAGCAAAGGATTGGCAGACATTTGCCTGGGATGATACGAGGACTGGCCAGGGGGTTGTACTCGAAGACCACCAAGGTCCTTTCCAGCCCTATGATTCTATTATTTTATTATCTGAGCTACTTTGAGATTTTATTAAGAAAAAAAAAGATTTGTGCATAAATACAGAAACATAACCACACCTGCAGAAGGTTCAGCTGTGGCAGAATAGAATGAAAGTAGAGGGGCCAGTGGAATTTTTAGAGGGCGGCTAGTTACCTTCAAAGATTTCATTGCAATAAACTATTGAAATTTTCTCCCTGAATTTCTTTTAAGGTAGACATAGCCAGGATGAGAAAAAGTCAGCACAACAGCTTCCAAATTGTCCAGCAAGACACTACAGAGAAGTTGTGCTCAACCACTACAAAAAGTGCCCTGCTCCACCTAAAAAATGAAAATGTTCAAAAAAGTGTTTTTAAAATAATTTGTTACATGTCCATTTGCATTTCTGAGGTTCCAGTCTTGCATCAAGCTGGAGAACTCCTACAGACTTGCCCTTATGTGGTGATATAGCTTTGTTTTCTCTGATCATCGGGTTCTGTGAGATGCCAGGGAAATTGGCATAGCTGATTGGCCTTTTCTGGGAAGGGCCTTCTTATAGCTGAGGAGATTGGAGATGGTAGAATGGCAAAGATGGGTCTTTTGTGGGTCTTCAGTATATGGTCAGGGTGCTTGCTGGCAAAATGAGGGGTTACTTAGTTAATTAGAAGAAACAGCAGAAACATGTTGTCCCATTTCCTTAACTCTGAAAGCCTTTGATTATGGCAGTTCCTTTGGACTGTCATGTTAGGTTTGTCCCTATGAAAATGTCTAATCACTTTGCTACATTGTGTGATATTCAACAATCCAAATACCTGTCGTATGAGAAAGCAGCAGACCAATATTTTTAGCCAAAGAGGATATTTGTTTGGAGTGCATTCCTACAGTCCAGCCAGTTTTGTTTTGTTGTGTTTTGGTTTTGGTTTTGATGAAGAAGATTCATTCTTTCATCTGTTGACAAGCTGACACTTGGGTTACTTGGAAAATGCAAAACAGTGGAACTCACGTTCCTGGGGTTACCATATAAAACCTGGTAAAAACCCTTAGAAATATTATAAGCTATACATTGTCCCATGTCAATAGATGACCTCACTCTGTGGTTTCATGTAGATGTAGAGCCTGTCCACCTTCTCAGGAGGAATCACAGACTCATAGGTGCATATTTTGAACTCAAGAATATTTGTCAACAGCAGCAAATACTTTATTTCTTTATTCAACCATACACTGATTGATATATCTCTCACTCTGGAGTCTCTGGAGGCCATTACATTCATAGTCTTTCAAATACTTGAGTTTTCACTCTAAATGCATTATTCAGGCCAGACGTCTGAATGGGAGTCAGTGAAGGATTGCAAAATTACTGTAATTCTAATTGAATACCATTGCACTTGAGTAAGATGAGATTCAAATAACGGCATATATTTATATAAAGTTCAGCCATGCAAAGCATTTATCCCATTAATTCTTAACTATTTTTGAAAAGAAAAGTTTCCATATTATTACTCTTGTCTGGTGATAAGATGAAAAAAAAAGTCTCTTGTCTAGAGACTAGTCCATTATTTGAGCCCATTTCTTCTCTATATCCAGGAAATGTGCAGAATGCAATATAATACAGTTGTGACACGCTGAATGCATATTGAATGTGTTTATTACAAGAATGTTGCAGAAAGAGACATTCACTTTGAAAATATTTTTCCTTATTAGATTCATTCACTTTTGCATTTGAAATTCACTGCATATAAATGCTGCCTTTATTTCTGCAGCATTTAAAAACTGGGTTGTTCTTATAAACACTTCAAATTCATAGTAACAGTAGGGGGAAAAAGACTTTTAGAAATACCACTGACACACACACACACACACATACACACACAAAAGGAAAATATAATATACCAGTCCAAACAGGTACTCCATTCACAGTGCCTTTCCTGTGCTACCTACTTACCTCACAATGAAACTTATTTTTAGAAACTATCTTAACAATTGGGATTTTAAAAAGCAGATTCTGCTCGGGTGAGATATCAAGTGGTATTGGAGCCAGAGTGCTTTTTTGTGCTTCTGGATAATGATCAGAGTGCTGTTCAATGTCTACTTTTATAGCACTAAAAAAATGGAGAAGGAATTATGGCTGATCAGGGCTTGAAAGAATTCAGAAGAATCATGAAAGAAGGAATAAAAAAGAATATAGAGGAGAAATCCATGGCTGGTAGCTATTTAAGTTTGTGCAAAGCTTCATTGTTTTACCATCACTGTAATTCCAAGCAACTTTATCAGAAAATAGATTGAAGAAGCAGAAAGACCCTTGCAAAAAGTTGTTAAAGTAATCAGTGAAATAGGGTGAGATTATTCTCATACCAGAACATTTACCTGAAAAAGTGTGAAAGGAAAGGAATTCAAAGGAAGGGAGATTGGGAACAGCAGGGAATTTTTAAAAAGTGATTTAATTCGTTTTTGCCATTTGGTCTGCTGTCACATATTGACACTTGCCCACTCCTAGTTTGTTTGCTTGCTTTTAATGTCTTTCTAAGTGATAGTTTTCACAGCAACTTCCTGTTTTCATAATGCCATCATCTTTATTTCCAGTGGGATCTAGGAAGAGAGCCTTTTCTGTATGCCCCTGTCCTGTGGAAGGAGAAGCCCCCATTCTCCTAGCTTTCCAGAAAGCCTTAAAAACTGGCTCTTCCCTCAGGGGTTGGGATAAGGTGAAGCTGGAGCTTAATAACTGAGTTGAGGAGTACTGTTTAGGATGCCAAGGTTTGTTTGTTTGTTTGGACGTTGCTTTTATTGGCTTTGGCCACCCAGAGTTGTGACGCATAGTATGGGTGGCCATACAATTTGTCTTGGTTGTGACAAAACTGCAAAGCAAAGGTAGAAGTTTGCAGAAAATTGTGACTTTACCAGACACCATACCCAGCTCCAGAAGTGAGAGGAAAGAAAGGGAGGGAGAGAGAGAGGGAGAGAGGGAGGGAGGAAGGAAGGAGTGTAAGCTGGGAATTACCATAGAAGTCATGTAGAGAGGTTATCAGGGAAGTGTGGAATGTTTGGAACTCAGCAGGTAGGGAAAGAGGCAGTATGGTAAGTTACATTTTGTACCCAGGACATTCTATAAAGTAGACATGTTAGATATGGTTGGGTCCATGTAATGATGGTGGTGGCCTACTGGAGGGAGCGGGTGGCTCCATCAGCCTTGAAGGAGGAAATAGTGCACTCCCTCCCTAAGACGGCATCGCTGGATCCCACAGTTCTGTATGATTTTTATCCAGTATTGAACTGCCCCTTTCCACCTTTGGCGCTGAACAGGGTTGCACTTGTCCATTTGGCTATTATCAAAAGCCATACATGGCCTAGTTATCTGAAGGGCTTTCTATACTCCATGGTTCTTTCCTGTCTTGTATGATCACACAGAGTTCTTATGATCCAGATTCTATTGAATATAGTGTTATCTGGCAGGACTGGGGAAGCAGGCATTCTTTGCCACAGGAACTGCACTCCAGAATAGCATTCCCCTAAAGATGTGAACTGCCCCTATCCTAATTGCCTTGAATTAGCTTTTCTCCCAGGCCTTGGGCTAGACTGTTTGTCAGCCCCTTTAAGTTGAGCATCTAGTTTCTGGTAGGTCATCCAGCTAGGTAACAAAACTGGATCCTTGTATCATAAACGAGGAAAACCCCAACTGAAGTGGATTTAGATACTTTCATCAAGATGTTTCTGAGACTATGAGGCCACCATCTTCTTAGTCATCTTATTCAGGAACAGAGACTGGCCTATAATTTCAAAGAACTTCTGAATCCAGGGAAAGGTTTTTCTGTAAAGTTTATATAACAGCCTCTTTTAAGCAAATGCAAAAAGATCCCTCACTCAAGGAGGCATTAAGCCTTATTATTTTATTTATTATTTTATTTTATTTATTAAATTTTTCAATCACCCATCTCCCCCCAATGGGGAAACCCTGGGCGATTCACAACAAACATTAAAAAGATAAAATATAAAAATACATAAAACCTTAATTAAAAACATTACTAAAAAGAAGAAGGCGAGATCAAGAGGATGAAAAATCTGAGGGTGAAGGCAGAAGGCCTCTATGGGGCTAGCCATCCCCATGCTTGAGGTATTCCCACCCCACCCCAGGCCAGGTGGCAGAACCAGGTCTTCAAAGCCTTACGGAAGGCCAGGAGTGTGGGGGCTAATCACACCTCCGGGGGCAGAATGCTCCAAAGAGCAGGGGCTACTGCAGAGAAGGCCCACCTTCTGGACCCCGCCAGTCGAAGTTCTTTCACTGAGGGGGTACGAAGCATGCCCTCTCTGTGTGATCGGGTGGGACAGGTTGAAGTCATAGGGGAGAGGCGGTCCCTTAGATAACCTGGTCCCATGCCATGTAGGGCTTTAAAGGTGATAACCAACACCTTGAATTGGACCCGGAAGCAAACTGGCATCCAGTGCAGCTCGCGAAGCAGAGGCGTTACATGGGCCTCCTTGGGACTCCAACAATAGCCTGCGCGGCTGCATTCTGGACCAGCTGTAGCTTCCGGATACTCTTCAAGGGTAGCCCCATGTAGAGCGCATTGCAGTAGTCTATCTGGGAGATAAAAAGGGCATGAGTGACTGTTCGAAAGGCATCCCGATCCAGGAAAGGGCGTAACTGATGCACAACCCGAAGTTGTGCAAAGGCCCTCCTTGCCATGGCTGCCACCTGCTCTTCAAGCAGGAGCCGTGAGTCTAGGAGGACCCCCAGATTACGCACCCCATCCAGCACCAAAGATGACAAAATCCCAGATACAGAGGAGCCATTAACTCACAGCCATTCCGTCTTACCAGGGTTCAGCCGAAGCCTGTTGTTCCCCATCCAGACCTTTACAGTCTCCAGGCCCTGTGAAAGGGTGGCCACGGTATCACTTACTTCACCAGGGATGGAGATGTATAGCTGTGTATCATCAGCATACTGATGATACCTCACCCCACCCCCTTATTAGCTATGGGGTGATGCCTAACTTGGCAGATTTAATCAGCCAAGAGATACAAGGATCAAAAAGATAGTGGCCCTCACCTATCCATATACCCTGACCACATTCTTGAGATGTATAATCTGAAAAGAGTCCATATAAACATGTTAGCCCTTCAAGGTAGTCCAGACAAGAAGCAGAACTATACATACTAATTCTATCTTTGTGGTAAGGTTACATTAGCAGAATCTTGCAAGACTGAAAGTATTTCTCCCCTCCTCTCCTTTCACTCTCCAGAAAACTAGGGAGGGTCCCTTCTGAAACACTTCCCATGCCCCCCTCCTTCTGTGGACTGAGATACTTTTTACATGACAGTTGTCTAGTCTGTGGCTTTTCCTCTTGTCTCCCAAGGTCACTCCCAAGGAATAATGAAAATTGCTCACAGAGGACCTGCAACTGTTATACCTTTCCTTTCCCAAAATCTTAATGGAACTCAGTATTATATTTGTTGTACACAATCTTTGCTGGCTCCCAGTTCATTTCTGGTGCTGGTATTAACCTATAAAACCTTTTCTAGCTTAGAAGAAATGTCTCTTCCTATCTGTTGCTCTCTAGGCCCTAAGGTTGCTTTCCTATGCTGAAGTATGGTAAGTGGACTCCTAGGAGCAAGCCCTGCCTCTGAAAAGTGAAGAGACTTGTCATCAACTTTATAAACTTGTTGGCACCAACTAAAGATATTTTATTATCTTAGATTTTCTAATATTAAATATAACTGTACAGTATATGATGTGTAGACATTCTTAGCTACTATGGCTGACCCTTTATAGTGTATTTTATTGTATATTTTAGTTATTGACATTATTTCATTGTGTATTTTAATTACCATTCAGCACTTTTCTATGTACTGTGATTTTAATGTATAATAAGCTGCCTGAGAATACTTAGCCTGAAAGGGAAACAAACAATTAAAAAAAAATCATGTTGATAATAATTAATGGGTATGCTGTCCAAAAAACCCTAGGATCTTACATGTTATAGGCCACAATAAAGAGAGATTTCTGGAAATATTCTGCATGTGAAGGCACAGAATAGGCTGTACAAATACATTATCAGGTAATTATTCATTTTTTATTTAAAAAAATGAAACAGATGTCCACTAAATGAGTAATTTGCTGCTTGCCAAGGGCTATTTCTGCCAGGTTGTTAAGCAGGTAAATAAAAAGGTTAAAAATATGAATAAAACATGTATGGCTTAAGACATTTAGATCATTACTTAGTTTTGAAGAATGTGTTAAAGTGTGACAAGTAAAAAGATATTCTGTGAAAATTTTATTCACAGTGAACCAATATTTCTTGGAGAATATCTTTTCTAAAATCCATACATTTTTGCAGATACATATTAGTTAGTTTCACTGAGCTTTTGTAAACTCTTCTTGTTTTATTCAAGAATAAAGAAAAACAAAGCTTTCCTCTAGAGCTTTTTGTCTATTTCCCAAAAAAGCAGCCTTAAAACAGCAGGTATCAGCTCTGAGGACACACATCAAATGAGGGAAGGTGTGTGTGTGTTAGGAAGAAGGTCTTCTCCACGATGGCTGTATGACTGTGGGACAACTTTCTAGAGAAGCTCACTTGGTACAATCTTTAGGAGATTTGGGAGTCAGATAAACATACTTGTATGCACTAAAGCCTTTTAAGTAAGTTATACCTGAGTTTCTCCACTTTAGGAAGTGTATATATTTTGGGTTTAGTAAGTTTTCTTGTTTTACATAAACCTGCATGGCAAATTCTGTGTAAACACTATTCTGAGAACATTTCTGATTTGTTATCTGCTTAATCTTAACCATTGTTGCTGATGTTTATTGAAGACGGTTCTTGTTTAACTGCTGCAAAAAAAGAATTAGTCCTTTGTTTAAAGGTCTTTTCAATCCAAGTCTGATTTAAATTCAAAGAATATAGAAAAAATTGAAGAAGAATTTTAATCACCAGCCAACACTTAGCATCTCAGCACTCAATAAATGTCCAATCTCCTTATTACAGTATTTCTTGTTCTAAGTCTATATAAATTGTAATTATGGTTTCTACATTTATATTTGCTCATATAAATTAGTATTTGCAAATTGTATGCAAAACACACACACACACACACACACACATATATATATATATATATATTTGAAAATACATACTTGGCAGCTTTTGTATTTAAATACTTCCACATTTAAAATATTAAATATTCTAGTTGTGCATATTGAGGTGTTTTTTTCCAGGACAGAATTTTACAGACTTGTCATGTGGGCTATACACTGGCAGTGCATAACAATTCATTAATAAAATTGATTCAGCTAAATTGGCAGACCATGTTTTATGATTCATCAAACCCTCATGAGTGTAGAAATGTAACCCTGCTTCAGACCCCAGCACCATGATCTTTGTACTACCCTGTTTTGCAATAAGCTACTGAAAGTCAACCACTGTATTCCGTGGCTTGGTTTTCAAATGTGTGGAAGTTATGTGTAGAAGGGAGGACCAGAAAACATGTAACTCTGTTCCAAAAAACTTTGAGAAGCTTTGGGAACAGATTTTTAGGGGGTTCCAGGAATACCGGAGTGAAGAAAAGGTCCATTATTTGAACAGGATTCTATTCCACACACAGATTGGAAATAAGAATTCAAGTTCATACCATTTGGAGGGTACATTACGTTAGCACTAATAAGGACCCAAAATGAAGCTTGGTCATTTTATGAAATTAAAAGCCTAAATTTAAATGACATGATGGATTGGATTGGATTGATAGTTAATATTGTTCTGATAGTGTGTAAATACAAGTCATTATTTCCATCAAGGGAAAAAAAAACATTGAGGTAGATGATTAAAAACTCTGCTTTTATAAAAACTAAACCCTGGAACACAGGAGAAATATATCAAATGTATCATTTTTGTTATTTTACGGATTAATTTATTTTACTCAGTAGTTTTATTTTTGAAACATTTTTCAGCCAATTTGCGACAGCTGCTAATGCACCACAGTTGCAGATAATTGGGGTTCCCAATTATAAGTCTTGTGACTGGGGAAAGTGCCAACTTTCCCTTTCTTTTGGAGTCCTTATTAGAAGAAATATCAGCTCAGTCTTTTCTTATATAATATATGCATTTCCTTTATTTTATTTTTTTTTAAAGAAATCCTGAATAATATTCTACTAAATCCCTTCTATTCTGGAGCTGATGCTTTATATGCAGATAGAACCATATCGAGGGGATTACAAATGTGGTAGGAAATTAGCTTTTTAATACATTAGATTCAGTCCAGAAGGGACAAAAACCACTTTAAAATCAGCATATTTCAGACTAGGTTGTTTCAAGCCAATGACTTAAAGAGAAATACTTTTTTTTTCTTTCATGAACTCAAACTTAGTATATTCCATGTGAAATAGAGAGAAACCTGGCTGGATAGTCTTCTTAAATACATTAAGAGGGTTTACCACTCTCCCAGCCATTTAATTCTAGGCCTTCTCTGGATCACAAGGGATTCTGCTACAGATTTCAATGGGCATGTAGCTTAACCTTAAGAAAAATACAGTAGGAGAAAGGGAAAACATCACGAACCATCTTCTAGAGGGAAACAACATGTATATGGACAAGTATATACACGTGTACTCTCTTCCACCAATATTCCCAAATGTATTTGTTTTTATTTTATTTATTTTACAATATTTATAGCCACCCGATTCTTGACAGGCTCTGCAAAGAGTAAACAAAGCCTCCCCCCACCCCTCCAAAAAAACAAAATTAAAAAAAGATATACATTTATTTGTTTTCCTAGGATTCAATGATATCTGAGTTCAAGTATCTGACAGAGTAAAACAGTGAAGGCTTGACCCTAAGTTTCTAGCAGATGACACTCCCTAAAGGATGGGACCTAGAGGAAGTCTTCTCTTCCAGATCTCAATAGATGGACAGAGACTATTAGGAGAAATATGGTCCTGCAGATACGCAGGTCTGATTCATGAAGGGAAACTTTAAATTGTGGCCAGAAACAACGTGATGATCAGCACAGTTCTTGAAGTGGAGTGGTTATATGGCAAATCCACTAATGCCCATAACTGCTCGATCCACTGCATTTTGGATTAGTTCTAGCTTCCAGGTGGTCTTCAAGGCAGCTCCACCAAAAGCGTATACAGTAATCCAAATGGGAGGAGACGAAGGCTTGAGTGATCTCCTTCTGAACAAATCCAAGCAGTAAATAATGTCAACAACAACAAAAACTTGATAGATCAGAGGCACCATTCATTTGAAGGTCAAGTGTCTATTGGGATAGTGATGTTTTAGCCTGTTTTTAAATACCTGTAAATTAGAGACCATCCATATCTCCAAAGCCCCTACTTTGCAGGTATCTTTGGTTTCAGAAAATTAGGAACACTTCTGGGAATGGGGACCTGAGGAAGCCTGTCACCTTGTCCACTCCCCTTAACCTCACAAGGAGAGGGGACCCACAACAGGCCATCTCTAAATGAAAAGATGGGCAGATATGGCTTCTGACAAAGGGTTGCCTGATATTAATTTGTGCTGTGCTGTGACAACTAATCTTTGAACTGGGCCCAGAAGCCTATTGGTAACCAATGCTGTGACTTCAGAATAGATGTTATTCTTGGTTGACATGGCTTATCCTTCAGGAGTCTCAGTGACACAATTTATGGATTCTGGATCATCTCCACAGGTAGGTAGTGATTTCGCTCTTATCAGCCGGGCTGATAGGCTAGCCCTTTGTTGGTTTTGCTGGGGGATCTGTCGAAGTCATAGCTTTATCAAGAAAGGCTGTGCATGATCCTTCATTGTCACTGGAAATACAAAGACCTCAGTGGTTAGGAGCAACTTCTACCAACTGTGCTTGGTACATTGGCTATGCTTATTCACAAATATGTGAGTATCTAGTAGACAGCCAGATGCATGGACCAGTTGTGAAAATGGTAATAGTGATGTTCCCATCTCTCCTAATTTGGTTTGTTGTACCTGTCTGCTTACATAAAATTTGAGGCTTACAAGGAAATGTGAATCTCCTTTTCTGCAACATCTGGCTTGGGAATGGATGTCATGGACTAGACCCAACCATATAGCATCTCAAGAAACATTCTGTCTAGTTCATGCTGCTTATGAGTCTTTCTAATTTGACATAATAATAGCTATGCTTACCATTATAGGAAATAAAATTATCACAGCATTCTTTTAACTATTCCCAGAGATTTTCCTATATGCCATAATTTGAAAGATACTTATTATATATTTTATGCTGCACCTATATTCAAAATGAAGTAAATAATTATTCTGTGTTCGCAATGAAGTAAACAGAGAATCAAAACATAACTTGTAGTAGCATCAATACACTTTAGAATGATGATAGTATCGCTGCAGTTAAGAAAAGATCTATGGTAGATATTACAGTAAATGTTACCTCAATTTGCTACCAATTATTGGCAACTAAGGAGATGCATTTCATGATGTCCCATACCCACTGAATGAAAACAACTTAAAACAGCTTTAAACAAAGAAGTAGAAAAATCAAATTGAGTATAAATGCTCAAATTACAGCTCACTGAGTAAGTGAACAGGGAGAGCTAAACAGAGTTTGGTGTGGAGTTTAAGGAGGAATCCTTAACAAGTTTTTTTTCCCCTTCAAGTGGACAGTGGGTACTTAATAAACCTGAGGGTGGAGGAGGCACAAAACAAGAGGGCAAGTTATTCCCTTTATACTAGCCAACAGGGAAAGGCTCTGGGAGTCAAAGTAACAGAAACATTGAAGGAAAGTAGCTATGTAATATTGGGTTTTTTTTTTATTTTTAAGGGAAGTTAAACTTAGGTGCACATTGGAATTCAAGAAAAAGCATATTTTAATAAAGAATCTAATGACAAAAGAACTCAAGGTGAGTAGAAATTAATAAAAAAGGAAATATTAAAAGCACAATTACAAATAATTCCAATGAAGCATAAAACAGCATAAAAATGGATGCTGGAACACAGCATAAAAAAGTGGCTGTACATACACAAAAAGTGGCTGTACATACATAAAAAGACTATACACAATATGGAAAGAGGAGCATCTCACCATGGAAAGATACAGATAACTCAGAACTATAGAGAGTGTCTGAAAAGCTGAAGTTTATAATGAGCTGAGGTTAGTGACGGATCTAACAACAGGGGGAAAAGGTTTGTTTAGATATGTTAAAAATAAAATGAAAAGAATCTATATACCAATTGCTCAATGCAGATGGAAAAATGCAGGAAAAGATGAGCTGCTCTACTCCCTTTTTGAATCCATTTTGCTCAGCAGTTGTCAGCACCTTGTCATCTTTGTTGGATTTACAAGCTAAGTACAGTTCAGTCTGATTAGTACTTGGTTGAGTGACCTCCAGAGAACATCAAGGATGTAGACTAGACTGGGAAGTCAAAAGTAGGCTGTAGCAAGGCACCTGCATATTGCTTCAAAGAAAACTCAATGGATGTGCCCATTAAGACATAAAGAAATGCAATTTGAATGAGATGTTCTCTTTATTTTCTCTTTATTTCCAACAAGAGGATGTGAGTTCCACCAGGCCACAGTGACAAGGAGAATGAAGAAGCGGGACTGAAGTTTGAGACTGATAGAAACATGTACAGAGAATACTTAATTAATTAATTAATTAATTAATTAATTGCTCTGATTTAATATTAATCTCTACCCACATAAATTGAATCCTAGGGTTCTGAAGGTACTTGCTGATGGTCTGGTCAAATCTTTAGATATCTTCCTCAATCTCAAACCTCAATCTTTTTAAGTCCTAAAGACTAAATAAACACAAATTACCAAAATTTGCTTAAAGATGCGTGAATTAAAGTGGCAATCACTCTACTCACTGTTTTTGAGAGATTAAAACTAAAATTCAGATTGCAAGTGATTTTTGTTTTTGTAATTTGTTATCTGCAGAGAAGCATGAAACAACATATTACGTGCCGATGAGATTAAAATGAAAGCTCCTGGTTTACATCACATTTCTATCTACAAATAAGTTGTATGTTTTTGCAAACCCTAAGTAAGCCAGGAATCACTAGGATTTGGAGCAAGAAGAGAATTAGGGCTGGGTGAAGGGAATTATTGAGCAAATCTCCAGAGGCGAGTTACCAAGTCTATTAAAAAAGCTTACTTGTAGAAGCAGCAGGTAGGTGTGTAAAGAGCAGCACTCAGTCAAAAAAATATTGTATATTTTTTCTATGATTTTCCTTTAGTTTGATGGAAAACACATTGATTTTCCTTTTTTTTAATTATTTTTTAAGGGAGAGGAACATTTTTTAAAAAATGGATGGGGTATAGCATGCTTGCTCATATTTAGAAATGGCCAACTGTTGTGTGTGAGCGCCTTGTATTTCACTGTAGTCAAATCATGCAAGTTTCCCAGCTTCTGATCTTTCATTCAGATCCAAAGAGAAGATACAAGATTCACCTTCTTTAGGGCTTTTCCAGATCAGAAAGCCTGAGCAGTCAAGGAAGCTGTGCCATGATGATACTAGGTGCAGGCAGGGCTGGCTCTAGGCTAAGGCCGAGTAGGCACTAGCCTAGGGGTGCCAAATATTAGGGTGTGCAAAAATGGAAAAGACTTCTGAAAAACACAAAAAGTGAAAAGCAGTAATGGCACACTCTGTGAGTCAGTGCACCCACTCAAGGGTTAAATGTAATTTTGCAGAATTGTTGCCATATGATGACAATGGGTGCTGATATAATTAAAATTACTCACTGTGTGAATAGGGTGAAAATGTCTGAGAAAAGAAAAAAAAATTCCAGGGCTGAAAATCAAAACCTTGTAAAAAAAAAAAAAAAAATCGTAAAGCTCAAAAACTTGAAGAAAAAAAGAAACAAGAGGGCGCCTTTTTGAAATTCCTAACAAAATCAGAAGATGAACCAAACCACAGGGGACACCAGAATATGACTTTGCCTAGGGTGGCAGAGGGAGCCCACCCTGGGTACAACCAACAGCAATGAAACAATAAGCAGTATCTTGTGTCACTTTGTAACCATAAAGAAAGCTCAGCAGCAACAAAATAACTTTGAAAGAAAATCTAAAAGTCATATTTCAAGGTTTTCTGTTGGTACTGAAGTAGAAAATCTAACCAGGAAATGGATTTCAGTACAGGATTTGAGAGAGTTCTGCCAAGGAGTTTTAAAGCAGGTTCAAGTCCATCCTGATTTGCACAAATGTTTCCTTTTGCCCAAGTTTGGCTGGGCTGAGTTTCTAAGTGGGTGCTGACCTTGTTAATGTCTTAAGCAGTGTCTCTCTCCAGCTGAGCCAAGAGCACAAGTGTTTTTCAAATTTGTATTGTCATATAACATAGTGGAAGAAATTTCCTACTTATAAGAAAAATGCCTAAAATCTACTAAGTATATCCCACCCTTTTGATGTGTATAAAATATGCATTGGGTCTCAGTTTCTCCTCCAAATAATACATGAGATAAATGTAGGTGTTTAACCATAGACATTTTGGGTTTTCACAATTTAAGAAAACCAACGTTTTCTAGTTCAGGAGTGCTTCCTTTTATAGATGGAAGAATTAGACTGAAATAATAGAGCAACTTGTTCCAGGCCAACCCCTGAGCGCTAGGCAAAGTTTTGATTTGCTAGATGACTTCCTGCCCCATTAAACCACCTTAAAGTTAAGACCTTGATAATTAAAGCAAAAGCCTCTTGCAATGTACACAGGTACTGCTTGCTAAGACTGATATGAATCTTTGATGTACCACTGTGGTATTACTGCAGGCCTACTTTTATTGTTCTTCCGTAAATTGACTGTAACAGTAGTGCAGAGAGATAACCTGAATTCACTCTGGAAATGATGTCCCACATTATATTAAAAAGACCAGCTGCACTTGCTGACATCATGAGCTGAATGAATATGTATTTGGGAAGGTATTTTAAGATTTTACTGACAAATGAAGATTTCTGACTTTTAGATTCACATTCAGTTTTCTCCTGCAAATATCAATTCTTCCCAGGATCTTCTCATGCCACTATTTGCACATGGCTAGAACAAGTGGTTGGGAGAGATGAAGGGTGGGGGAGAATACTATCCTGTACAATTTATAGAACAATATTAACTAAAGAAGCAGGGACATTCCTGCCCAGCCCGGTTAAAAGGGACAAATAAACAGACTGATGGCAGAGCCTGAATGGGGGAAGATAACAGTCTCTTAAGTATCTAACTTGCTCACATTCCTATCTGCTAACTCCACAGAGTTGACTATTTGCTCTCTTCAGAAGGTTCAAGGAAGAAGCAAGAAATGGGAAGCTACCTAAGAAGCTGCGGTTAGTCAGTCCAGACTCTTGGGCTGGCTTGTATAAGAAGAGATTCCTCCTCCTCTCTCTCCCTGCAGTGCCTTCTGTCCTTCTCTCTTCTCTCCTCTCCTGCCTGCCTGTTATGTCTCTTGCTCCCTCCTTCATTCAGCATAGCTCTTAACCATCTCAATACATCAAAAGGATTTTATAGATTTTAAAGCCACTTTTGACTCTGTTAACAGAACCAAACTTTGGGTAAATTAGAGAATTTGGTTCCTGACAGAAGTCTTACATATTTCATACAGGCACTGTATCAAGATAGTATAATCCAAGTTAGAGGCAACAGATATTACAACAAACAAGGGAGACAAGGTTGCATCCTGGCCCCTACATTATTTAACATCTATCTCAATGATTTGGAGACTACATTACTTCAAGTTGATGACCATTGTCCATCATTAGCCAAAAGGAAAATGTGTGCTTTATTATATGCGGATGATGCTGTCCTTCTTTCACATACTAGATTGGGTTTGAAAGGTACTACTTAAGTAGTGCCAAGAGAATCAACTACAAATCAACTATGATAAAACTAAAATGTTGGTTTTTGGAAAAAAAGTTGAAAAGTACATCTGGAAAATTCAAGATCATACAATAACACAAGTAGAGAATTTTAGTTATTTGGGCATTTTATTTAACCCTGCTCTAACCCGGCAACATCATTACAAGGGAATATTTCTGAAAGCAAAATCTACCATGAAGGTCTTGCTTCAGTATTTTTACTCAAAAGGAGGAAGATTTGCTCCTGCAGCAATACAAGTTTTTAATGCCAAAACTGTATTTCAAATTGTATATGGAGCTCCAATTTGGATCACATTTGCTAATAACTGCAGGTGAAGTTTTTAAGATCTCTTTTAAGTGTTCCAAGTTTAGCCAGGTTGGCATTGATCCTGATTATTTATTCTCCAGGGGTATCTCATCAGCATTTCATTGTATCAAATAAAGACTATGGGATAATTCAGTATAGGAATTAATGGCTAAAGCCAAAGTTGTGCATTTACCTGTAAAATTCGCTACAGATACACTTTTCAACTCTCACAATATCTGAATAGCTTATATTTAAGTAAATACAGAATAGTCTTTTCAAAAGCCAGGTTAAATGAGTTGCCATCGAATATGCTATATGGTAGATTTTGAAAAATTCCTGTCTATAATGGTACTGATCTTGAAATGGTGGATCACATTTTATTGAACTGTGAATTTTATAAAAGTCTTTGGCAGGAAGTTATCTGGCCTATTTTCACATCCAAATCAGGTAGAGATACTTCTGATTATGTTAAAATTTGACTTGCAGATGAAAATCCTAAAATTACAGTGGCAACAGCCAGATTTTTAACTATGGTTATAAAAACAAGGTTTTTAGTACCAAATCAATGAGTTGGGATTGTAAGTGTATTATGTAATATTTATTAAATATCTTATTTGCTAAACTATTTTATCTAATGCCAAATTCAAATTATATCTGTAATTTGCTTTTGGGCCTTTTGGCCATAAATAAAATTGATTGATTGATCAAGAAGGAATATATGCAAAATGCACCATTTTCTACTCTCTTGTTCCTAGTTGTGCCCTCACTTCCAGGCCAGCTGAATACCTATACTGAAGGCACTTGGTGAGGATCTGACTGAGCCTCTCTCAGCTACCTTGAGAAATCTTGGAGAATGTATTTATGTATTTATTTACTTCAATTTATATTTACATTTCTGCTCAATCCCCCAATGTTCCCACGTGGCTTAAAATAGAATTTTTAAAAACCAATGAAAGCAGTAACTTAAAGATATAATATAAGTCAAACAACCAGTAATAACAGTAAGACCATCCTATTCATCATTACACCAAGGAAAACCCTTCTCCATAAGAACAATCATCTCCTTCCAGGTGGATACATCTTTCTAAATACCAAGTCTAGTGGCTTTCCTAAATGCCAGCAGGTATGGTCCTGATCTGATCTAGGATGGAATGGAAAACTATTCCAGAGGACAAAATGCCAGAAAACAAGAGGAGAGTAAATGTTGCTTCAAGCAGAGAAAAAAGAAGGACACAGGAACCAAGGGCAACAGAGTTATAGATGAGCCAGTCTGATATGGATACCTATAAAGATTTTAGAGAATATCATAAAGTGATTAATATATGGACACCCTGAAAACAATGGATTGATGACTAAAAACTGCCTTAATTTCTTCATATTTTATTTTTATTAGGTAACTTCTATAATAAATAGTGGGAACGCTGTGAACCTCAATCACGACAGAGTTCTTCAGAGTGCTTTTGCTGATGAGTGTAGAAGAATGTAGAAATCAGTCTTATGCCAAGGTATTTTTATTTAAGTGGAGGGGATTTTATATAGATCTTTCAAGATTGTAAAGCTCCAGGAGTCTGTGTGAAGTCAGGGATATAAAAATAAATAAATATGTTTGAAGAAGTCCCCTAGGATATTCTGAATAGACAGATGCTTAAATAAGGTCCATGAAGACCCATTTCATAAAAACACCTACAGCCTGCTCAAAAAGTTCCAAATATATCATCAGCATAAAAACTTTGGGGTTCCCTGTTCTATAGCTTACTTCTGTGCAGATATGTACAGTTTTGCACTATTAATCTCATGTTCTGTTTTTTATAGCATTCATTTTCTATCCCTTCATTTCTTGTTCCCTATGTGAGATTTTAGATTGCAAGTTCCACTGGACAAAGACTTGTCTTCTTGTACGTTGTACAGTGCTATGCATAATGAACTTTCCTGAAGATTATATTTTATCTTTCTTTTCCATTTGAAATGAGTTCTTAAAAGATGGTTGCTTTTCTTTCTCTTTTTTAAAAAGAATATTTCCTTTAACTTCTAAAAGGAACCAACAGCTCAGCTTTATGAAGTTCCTAATAATTCTCTGAAAGCCAATAACGAAGTTTGACAGTCATGTCACAATTCTTAGGAATTTTTTAAAAATGTGCCTGCAGAAATATAATTGAACCAGAGGCTTTTCTTTTGGGATTGAGGACAAACAGTTGGAAAAAAAGTCATGGAACATTGTTTTTGTACATGAAAACTGGAGCAAGATTATTGTATGCACAAAGATGGAAACATTCAGCACTACCCACAATGGAGGAGTGGTTGGTGAAGATGATGGAACTTGCTGAGATGGAGTCACTATCTCTTGACTTCTTTCTTGGTCAGAGAAAAGACAATATCTGCATTTATTGCTAACTGGAAAACTGTTTTTTTTTTTGCATAAAACAGAAAAAATGAACTTATGGTTTATGGTTTTGATGATTAGACAGGATAGATTATAGAAAGAAGAGAGTTATGTTGTAACCATACAGTAAGAGATAAATTTATAATTGTACTTATAACTGCTGCAAAGAAGATTGGAAGCTACTTCTTTGTATCTTTTTCTTTCTTTTCTATTTTTCTTTTACTTTTTTTACTTTTCTTATACTTTTAGCTTTCTCTTTGATTCTTTTTCTTTTCTTTTTATATTTTTATATTAGTTTGTGTTAGTTTTTATCTTCCTTTTATATATATATATATATATATATATATATATATATATATATATATATAAAAGACATGTACCACCCATAGGGGTGAGAGGGGAATTTTATATATATTCTCCTTTCTTACCCCTGTGGGTTGTATGGTATGTGACTTCCTCAATTTCAGGTCCTCTACCAGGAGGGTTTGAGGGTTCTGCGCATATCTTAGCTGTTCCTAGCACTGCACTCTTCTGGACAGAGAGCTCTGATGTTGTTCCTGGGATCTGTTGGAGCCACTCTCCCAGCTTAGGAGTCATGGCCCTGAGTGCTCCTACCACCACTGGGACCACTTTGGCCTTTACTTTCCACATCCTCTCTAGTCCCTCCTTCAGGCCTTGGTACTTCTCCAGCTTCTCATACTCCTTCAGGCCTTGGTACTTCTCCAGCTTCCCATACTCCTTCTTCCTGATATTGCTGTCATTGGCACTGATACATCTATCACCAACACTGTCTTCTGGTCCTTGTCTACTACCACAATGTTCAGTTGATTGGCCAGTACCTGCCTGTCTGTCTGGATCTGGAAGTCCCACAGGATAGATGGGTGGATGGATGGGTGGATGGATGGACACACACACACACACACATATATATATATGAAAACTCTACCATGCCAGCATTTTTCCTTCTTCGATAGTCTTCCAACTCTTAATTAGCCAAAGAAATCATGAAACTGCCTCCTAAGAAGCCCTCAGTCAACAATAGAAACAATTCCTCAGTATCAACAACTGTTTCACTGTTACCAGGAGTGCATCAGGAAAAACATTCTGGAAGACTAAGAAGGTTGCATGTATCTTCTTCCTTAGAGGAATTTATCACTTGCTTTCCCCAAGACCTTGTCATACCAAGTCTACGGGGTGTACATAAAGTGCTTTAGAGCAAGTAGACCAACTCTAGAGTTCCGTGGATTCCATTATATAATAAATACATAGCTATAATATAATCAATTTAGGCTATTAATCAAGGTGATCAGTTTTGGCAATTGGACAAGATGATCCAATATAATATTTTTATTCCTTAAAATCTTGACTTCAAAACCTGCTTCTAAGTTTCTGTACATTGAAAAAAAAAAAAAAGATGCAACTGATAGCTACGTTTGTATTTCAGTTACCAAAAAAAAAGAAAAAAAGGAGCTGAAATGGTTGTTTCTTGGGAAAAATATTCAAATTTCTTCCCTACAAGATTCAGGAAAAGCAGGAGTAGATAAGATGTGGTTAGCACATTGTATTGAAACTGAGATTTCTGCAGAAATCTTATGATTGTGTGAGTTTCCATAAATATTTTGTAGGGATAGGAATCTGTAGGAGTCTTAATACTGTGAATTTCTCATTTTATACTCAGTCCTCCATTTTCATTGTTTCATTTCCAGTAAAACCAAATCCTTGATAAGACTTGACACTGCTGAAACGTCTCACTATTCTGACATTTCTGGATGTTTTTAGGGGTCCTAATTACTTTGCCATCCAGAACATAAATATTGTAACAAGTTTGGCATATTTAAATAAGCCCATTCTTTCCCAAACTTAGTTAACAGGGAAGATTCATTGCCAATCTGGTATCAACATCTGCACAGTGTAAATGACTTGTTAAAGAAAAATGTGTTTTGAACTATTGACAGGATTTTGGATGGCCTGAAGAAAAGCTAGGATCTTCAGGAATATCACATGCAGGGCTGACATCTTTTATCAAGATATTTTAGGAATTTCAATATTGAGAAGCAATTTTAAGTATAGGCACCAGATGCAACAATTAGGAAACATAAATATCAGCTAAAATTAAGAGGGACCCTTGTATAAATACTATAAATTTTTGCCTATTTCTATTCTTTCTTGCTGCAGAATGCACCTTCTGCCATTTTAGGGTGGTGGTCCTGAACTTTGGAAATAACTTGGAAAGCAGGATATTTTGCTAGGAGACCAGAATTCATATCATTTGTATATGACTCTAATGGATCCAACCTACTGTTTTGCAATGATTATTTCCTTCACTAAGATGTTCCAAGTTTTTATGGAATCAGTGAACAAGTTGGGGAGATTATCCATCTAGGCAGGCAATATTCCTTTTTCCACATTTCAAGCCCTTGGTGTGAAAGCTTACATATCTTTCTCTCCTCAAATTTAAATTCCTTTTTCCTTCACAGTGTCATTCCTCTGCTCTGGCAGGTAAGTGTGACTTGCATTCCTTACTGAGATCAATTTCACACTAATTGGCATATAGCTCTTAATGCTATAATTTTGCTCTTCACAAGTGTCCTTTAGCATTTAAATCTTTCCCTTTCATCACAGAGCTATTTCAGCAATTCATAAATCTCTTTGCATGCTGCCTTGGAACAAAACAGTCATTTTACAGATGGGGAATTCAGGTTGACAGATAATTACTTCTCCCAAGCTGCTCTTTGAGTTCTTAGATGATATAGTATTTGGACCCTGACCACCCAGTTCCATATCCAGCAGACTCTCCAGAAGTAAGCAGTAATTACTACTAAAGAAATACACACAAGACGGAGCTCAGTAAAATACATTGCTTTCCAATAAATAAGAAAAGGTATATTTATAGGATTTAGACACTAAGATCTTAATGGTGCAACCTAATCAGAGCTAAGCTATTTTAAATTTCATTTATTTTAATAGGATAGTTAAATAAATCTTTAAATCTCTTCTGTTAAAATCAGTAAGAATTGAATGAAGTAAATCTGAAGATGATAGAGTGCATCAGTTTTTCCCCATCTCCCCTGAATAATAAGAGTTGTCCGGGATTGTGTTTTTCCTCCTTTGGAAAACTCTCTCTAAATAATCAATAGAAAATATATAGAGATTGAGAATATATATATATATATTGAGTATAGAATATATTGAGATGGCAAAATTAACTTGTTTGATTAGAGAAAGACCAACAACTACATTTATCAGTGACTGGAAACCCCTTATGGACTTTTTGCTGAAAAAAGAGGAAAATAAACTTGTGATTTATGGGTTTAAAAATCAGAAAGAGTAGCTTGTTGAAAGAAGGAAATTATGATATAACCTTAGAGAGAAAGAGAGTTATAAATGCATTTATAACCAATCTCAAAAATATTAGAAGCCACTTCTCTCTCTTTCTCTCTCTTCTTTCTTTCTCTTCTCTTTTTCTTTTTCTTTTTCTTTTTCTGTTTCTATTTTCTTTCTTACTTATTCACTATTCTTTCTTATTTGCTTTGTTTCTTTTCTAATATTTGTATTGTTTTTATCTTGTTAAAAATTTCTTCAATAAAAATATACTAATATATATTGGTTCTAGATGAGTAATCTAAGTGAAGATAATACAGACTCAAAACTCAACCTCCCAGCTGGTTCCTCTATTACTAAGACACAAACATTTGCAGTTAATTATCTGGGTATGGATTAGATTAATACACTTGCCAACTTGGTATCCCACAGAATTATTAAACTTTAGCGCATGTAATTCTAGACAGAGTGGGGTGCCAGGAATGATTAAATGAAGGAACAAGGTTGGAGAAACCTATATTAGTATAAGTAGGTTGTGATATCATATAGTCCTATGCTAAATGGGAGTAAGTACAATATAACTACATCATATGTACATTATTCATGGGATCCTAGGGTTGGAATGGGCTTTGAAGGTCTTTTAGTCCAACTCATGACTTCAGGAAGCAAGCTGTTCCATTGCTTAATAGCTGACACTCAGGAAATTTCTCTTTATTTAGAGTTTGCATCTCTCTCTGAAAAGTTTCTACCCATTGGTTCTTGTCCTGTCCTTAGGCACTACACAGAACAAATCCACACCCTCTTTTTTTCAACAATTAAGAAATAATGTAGTGTTGTAGTATTTGGTTTCCAGGACATGTTGTTAGATAGAGTTTGCTTTCCTAGGATTAGGAAAACTCACATTCGGGATAGCCATGAATCTCACTGGGGCAGCCTAACCTACCGGATGTACCCAAATGTACTCCATAAGCCAATCACAAGGTTTTATTGATTTTTTTTTTCAGAGAAAATGTTACTGCACTGCCTGTTCAAAAGTCATGCACCAGGTGAGTAAGAAAGTATTTACAAGAAAATGGCAACTAATTTGAACATTTAATGTAATTTATATAATAAACTGTCTATGGGGCCTGAATTTTGGTACACCCTGTACATCTCAGTATTAGTGTGAATACAAAATAAGAGAGGACCTTGAATGTTGCTTTCCCTTTTTGAGGAAAAATGGGATATAAATTGCATTCAGATCAGAATAGCAAAATGAGATGAGTGAAACAGTTAATGAATGCTACAAACTTATTTCACTGTTCAAGATTAACAGACAAACAAAGAAAGTTACTGAGTAGTTTTCCCTGCCTTATGTTGTGGCAAGACATACTACCTCTTTCTTTTCACTGCCTTTCTTTGGATATTGACGGTGTCTTACTAAATTGATCCAGCTTCTTAGTTTCACAATTCAAGATTTGTTTGAAAGGCTGTTGTCAAAGAAGCTTTGTATGCTCATTGCTCGTGCCCCATTAATTTGAATGGGGAAGTCATGGAAATCTTCACGCTTTCAAGATGCCTTAAATACTTGTATATATCTTCACCTGTGTTATTACATTTCCCACTCAGCCCCGTCCCTGTGACTAACTGGCTCAAAGATTAAGATACTTCCCACTTACTAATTGTCATTCCCTCCTGCATGGATAGTATGAAGTAGGAAACAAAAATTCTTACACTGCTCTGAGTGATCAGCTAATTCTACACTAGCTGTTGAGAATGGAAGAAGAAGATGAAGAATATAAAAACCAAAAAGCTGTTTAATCCTGTATTTCGCTCCTACAAGGGCCAATATGGCCCTTTTAGGCAGCCCACAAGGAGAACATGAATGTAATAGCATATTTCTCAGCAACTAATAATTTTGCATATATCGGGGTTCCTCAACCTTGGTGACTTGAAGATGTGTGGACTTCAACTCCCTTGTTGGCTGGGGAATTCTGGGAGTTGAAGTCCACACATCTTCAAGTCGCCAAGGTTGAGGAACCCTGGCATATATGGCAGCTGTATAGAACTTAAAGGGGCTGCTTTGCTTTATTGTTTTCTGAACAAAGAGTCCTTGAAATGACCCCACAAAGTGCTGCCACACTTCTATTTTTTGGAGCAGAGCAGAGCAGGTAGACCACTTCCCTTTGCTCAGGCTGAACACCCTTGAATACTCAGTGCACATTCAGAAGCCATTGTGAATGAGGTCTGTTGTCAAGGCGGGATGACACACTGTGACTGTAAATATATTAGGGAAGTGTAGATCAGTCTAAATCTCTTCCATGTCAGTGTTACATCCTTTAATTAATAGTCCCAGAATTAATTTATGTAAAACTAATCATTTTAAATGCATGATAATCCACATGCTTTTGAAGGCAACCTTCCTTAATTTGCACATTTGCATTTGCATGTGGACTACTAAGTCCGTTTGTATACAGTACTTCTAATATAACCTTTTTTACATGCAGCTTTCCATAATATCTATTTTTGGTATGTGACTTTCCTCATTATTAAAGCTGCGAAAAAGATTCAAAAGAGATGTTTCAGAACACACTTTAGCTCAAATTTGGCACCTTCCTTCTAACCATTAAAGGAGTTGTGCTTTTTACAGGGCTTTGAATGACTACTTTGAAAGCTGACTTTGCACGAATCAAATCAAAAGGCAAGTCTCTGCACGTGGACACACAGGGAGACATCTGGGAACCATGTTTGTAGAAGTTGCATAGGCTTGCAAAGACCTGGCTGCTTGTTATTTGTTCCTTCTAATGCACTTTGCAAAAACACCTTTCTCAACTGCTTGGCACAACCTGCAGGACACAAATATGCATACATTTTTTGTGTATGCATGTTCCCCAAATATAAGTTGTTTTCTATGAAATGTTTGTGGCCAGCATGAAGGACATTTATATGCTGTATATATTACTGCTGTCAAGCCAGTTTAGTGCAGTGGTTAAGGCATCAGGTTAGAACCTGGGAGACTGGGAGGTCTAGTCCCGCCTTAGGCACAAAGCCAGCTGGATGACCTTGGGCCTCTCTCTCTCTCAGCCCTAGGAAGGACACAGTGACAAACCGCTTCTGAAATCTTGCCAAGAGAACTGCAGGGACTTCTCCAGACAGTCAGCAGGAGTCAACACTGAATGACAGGCACAAAAGAGAAGAGAAGAGAAGAGAAGAGAAGAGAAGAGAAGAGAAGAGAAGAGAAGAGAAGAGAAGAGAAGAGAAGAGAAGAGAAGAGATTACTGTTGTCAGTGGCTTGATGGAATCCATATTTTCTTATTTTTATCAGAGACTTTCCCAGACTATAGAAGTGGCATTCTAATAAGCAAACACATTGCCCTTACCAGCCATAATATTTATATTCTTATGACATCTGTTATAATAATTTGTGTGAGGTTTTGAAGATCCTTTCAAGACACCAGCAATTCTTGTGATTCCAAATGTCAAAGTTTTGCACTTTTTTGTGGTTCTTAGTTTCTGGGAATGTTTAGATAGAAAGTGAAGCATATCACGAATAAAAAGCTGCATCACAGCTGCTTTTTCTAATCCATCTTCTGTCTTCGCTGTACTTTTGATGAACAATATTGCTTGTAGGATCCGGTATTGCTTTTACTGTCTGTTTTTATTCCATTTTGTAGGTTAAAACAAAGGAGCCATAGAAATTTTGGCACAGCTCTGCTTTAAACTGCATCATGTAAAAACAACATTGTTTAAATCAACAAGGTGGCACTTTAAAGAACAGCAAAGAAATCAGTGTGCTGAAATCACTATCTATTCTCTTCTTGGGTGCTGCATCTAAGCAGGTCTAATAGTGCCTCTCTCTTCCCCTTTCCCCATGTGTGCACCCACTGGTTTACCCTCAGATGTTTGATGTTATGGAATTTCAATATCTAAGCCCTAAAGCTATTTTATTTGGTTGGCTCTAGAGGAGAAATAATAACAAGATGTTGCATTATTTGCTATCCTACTGCTTCTGCTTGTTATTACAGAAATGTGATTGCTGCAGTCATTACTATTTGTGAATAGATGGCAGGAAGCCTTGATGCTTGTTTATGTACATTTATGTGGCTATGGGGAGGGATGTATTTGCCTCATCATATAATGTCAGTCTTTGTTAGTACAGGCCTGTGAAACATCCTTTGACTAGGATAGTCAGAAGTATATGATTTCCTTCATTTTGGATGATGTGCTGGTTGTGCAGTAAGTGTACGTCTGGCTTATCAGGTAATGTCAAACATTGCAGGAAGAGTTTTGGAATAGCTTTGGGTTGTAAAGTTCATTATAGAATTTGAGCAGTTTCCTTCATGCCACTAAAACAAGGGTAAAGAATGGTTGGTTCTCTGCGTGTTGTGAAATAATGACTCCTTGCCTTCAGGTAAACCCCAGCAGCCAGATTGTAGAAAGCCACCACATCCATTGTTCTACTGGAAACCCTGCAAAATGCCCTTGCAGGGTTTCCTCTGAAACAATCCAAAGCCTGAATTTTGGCAGACTTACACCATTGACTGTTTATTTGACTCCCCAATGACTTTACTTGATGAATATGAAAAGTTATTTGACCGCCAGTGGTTATGGACATTGGAAGTCAGAGTATTGCCTGATCTAATCCAGTATTGTCTGCAAGGATTGGCAATAAGTCTTCAGAGGACTTTTAGAAAGTTAGTTTTTGTTTGAAAGACACTGTTCGGAAGGATGGCAGCTGCTTCATTGTTTGGCAGATGGAATGGAATGGTAAACTTTTTAGAGGAAACTAACAAAGTTTCATGGGATACTATCAGCACAATGAAGTTTTGAATTAGTTCTCCTGTATTTCATTTAAGGTAGAGATAACAGAGACAAGAAATAAAATCATAGTCTATAACCCACCAAAGTCTTGAGCAGAGATCTTACAGGGAAGATTATGCTGAATCAACCCAGAAAGTGTCCTGCTTCAACCTAAATATTAAAAATGCTAAAAACTGAATGAAAATCTTGCAACCCTATAAGCCATAGGCTTTCCATAAGTTATTGCACTGTGTCTCCAATGTATGTTCTTAGAATACAAAAGTTTTGAATAAAACTAGTATAATGAAACCAATTTAAAACTGCAAGAAATTGGTATCTTGTAAATTGGTGGTATTTTCAAAATACATACATTTTGTGGAAATTTCTACCAACCAATAGAACACTATGGACTAACCAGGGGCCAGGGAAATGATAATAAAGAACTATGAATCAATTGCTCTTCTACTTTTGTTCCTTTTTTGCCTGCCAAAAGGTTTTTGCCTGGTAGTGAATTCTGTGCACTAATTGATTAGGTCTGCTTATTTTGGCTGCTTCACACTTTTTCCCCCCACCAGATGGGTTAAGATTGGGCTTAAAGATAGGATTATCAATTGATGGTTGACAACCTCTGTGAATTTATGTATTTGCACTGTAATCACAAAGATATTGCACCAATCAGTTACATCTGCAGTGGGCAAAAACTTTCTGGATGTTAGATTTTGACATTTGTGACGGGCCAAAAAGGAACAAGAACCCACTGTTCTTCTTGAATAATAGCAAGCAGACACTGTGGAATATAGGAGCATGTGCTAGGTACAATTTTCCAGATCTTTTGTAGATTAGTCTTATCATATTTAAAACAATCAACAATAAATACAGCACAAAGGGGAATTGGTGTAACTGAGTGATCATATTAAGATGGGATTGTGAGCAGACAAACATGGGAGTAATGGAAGTGTTTAAGAGTATGTGAATGGCTTTTTACTTGGGCCTCCTTGGTATCTGTAGTAATGATGGAGTTGTTAGATAGTTTATCTTCTTTTCTAGTTGGTATGCATACTGTCACCTATATCAGAATAGTTCCAGTTCACGTGGAAAGGATTTCAGCTGCTTGAGGTTAATTACAAAATTAGTTGAAGGTGGGGCAAAACACACCTATAAATAGCTGGAAGTTCATGGTCAGAAATGACTGAATGGTAGCAGCAAACAATAAGTCTTATGTGGGAGTCAGGGAAATTTAATGGGGGAAGTCTGAAGAGAACATTAAGGCTTTTGAGTCCAATTCCACCAATACAAGGAAGAGCCTGACTGATATACAGCATGCTTTTGTCCTAATAATTAATTGTCAAGATAATAAAAAGCAGACAGGCAAGTTTAGCAAAATGGTTACCTGTCAACAATGATCCCATAGTAAAGTTAATAACTTAGATTGCCAAGTAAACAAAAACAATTTAGAAAGAGCTATAATAACAGAAAGCTGTTCTGTCTTCATTAGGTTAAGATAGCTAAGAAGCAGGAAGAGAAGCTGGTAGAAAATTATCAAGGGAATCTAGCACAATCATGTTTGACTTCAAGAGAGGCAGTTTCTCAAAAAGGGATTACTTGAAACCACTATAGATTCTCACCTAGAATGTAACTTGCAGATGAGGAAAGATTCCATCAGGTTCAAGAGCATGTGAGTATGTCAGAAAAGCTATTAGAGACAAGTAGGCCTGAAAAATGCAAGCAAGGCTAACAAAATGTATAATAGATTTGCACAAGATAAATACAAGTAGACAATAAACAAAGACAGACAATCTGAGGCCTTGGGGACATATGTGCCCCCTTAGTATCTTTGCGGCTTAAAGTGTTAGAGGTCAGCATTTTGGTCATTTAAAGCCACCAAAAGACTGGTGTTAAATGTTCTGTGCATCAGAGCATAGCATGCTGAATGATTGCCATGTGGTTTCTCCACTAATTCTACAGCATCACAGACAATGGAAGACTGATGCCAATAATCAGTTCATATTTTTCTATCTGCCACAATCATCACCAGATAGGCCCATATATATTGATCTCCACTGTTCTTCATGTTTTTGGTCATTCAAGACTTTCATATGATTTTTTTTTTTTTTAGTATGACAAAGAAAATTATTAGGTGTGATTGCACCTGTGTCATATGCAGCATTCCCTGCTAACTGTAAGGACAATACTTGTCAGTTTTAGCATATTTTGACAGTGCCACAAAGACAACCAAAATCTCAGTTTTATGCCAGATATACTCACGCTATTCTATGCAAGCTAGGATCTTGAATGTAGAGACCACCATGCCAAACCAACATCCTGCTGCTCATGCCCTATCAACTAAGATATACATGGACTGTACTTATGCACCATTAAGATCTATAATCTTCTGCCTGCTTTAGTCCTCAAAAGTTTCTTAACTGCCCATATTTTGACAATATACATGTTAACTTACTCATAAATAAGTGCAATATGATTTTTTTGTGTTACTGCTGAGTAAACATTACCCTAGCATCCGTTGTAATAGTTAGGAAAACCAGCATACAGTTAACATACCTCGGTCTTATGAAATAATAGGATTGTCCAGCTGTTCAGCAGACATCCTGCTCTCACATTCTAGACCCCATTAACTTTCATCTGAGAAATTACTGTAAAGATATCCTTACAAAAACCACGTGTGATACCTTGAATACCAAAAAGAATGTTACTGTGTGAAAGCTAATTAAAGCCGATTTGGAAAGACAGTTTGAATAGCAAATTCTGCTGGCCAGCTCACCTTAAATATGAAATAAGAATAGTAGTAAAACATGTAAATGTTTGTATATTTATAGCTTGACCAGAGCTATAAATACTCAACCCAGCTTGTTAACAATTTTAAAAATAAACACAAAGAAATTAAACCCCATCCCTCTTGAGCAGCAGCCACAGCAAGCTGCAATGACAACTAAAATCTCCGCAGTGATGTCATCACGCAAATACCACAGTTACATACTGTACTTGCATCCTGACATCTGATGCCAGTACATAATTCTTGGCATTTGTATGATGTCATCCCACATAACTCATACAAATTATTTAAATCAATAAAATAAAGAAATTATTTGTCCCTCTTGCACACAAGCACACACACACACACACACACACACGATGCCCTGCCCCCTTGCCCAGATCTGTTAATTTAATTAAGGTCAGTATATAGCAGGAACATTCCTGTATTTTAAGTTGCACAAACTGCCCAAAACAAAACAAAACAATTCCAGAAAGCCTGAGGCTCTGAAAAATGCAACATGATTGGAAGCGAAGTTGCAGTTATTCTTGGGTAATGATCAAAGAAATGCCTGGAACCCTACAGAATGTCTTAAACATCTTAGGCAATACATGAGCATATGACTGTACTCAAAGATGCCATTGAGAAGCACTGTTGCATGGCTGAACTCCTCCTTGCGCTTGATACCACCACATGTGAAAGCTCCTTTCTAAAACACTGTTGCTCGCTGTATTTATATTTGTGGAATGAATGCTATTCAGCCCTGCATTTTTCCCAGGGAGGGTGCTTATTTTTATCTCTTCTTTTGTAAATGTGCTATAAAACTATTGAGACAAACCTTCTGCAAGAATGTTCAATTCTACAGCGTACTATAGAGGAAAGGTGTATTTTCCCCTTCTTTTTTCATTATTGCATTCAAGCCAGTAGAGGGCACAAGCTGTTAAACCACATTATTATCATAAAAAAACAATTTGTTATGATATGTAATACAAGCAGCTTTATACAATTCATATGGGAGAAAAATAAACAAGCCATTATATTTTTCACTGTGAATGTATATTCTGAGGAGTTTGGCTACAGTGTTACCAAGCTTATAATACTCCAAAAGGCTTTTTCAATATTTTTTTTCCTTTTTCTTTTTGGAACTTTATTTTGGATTCAGTTAGTGGTTATTAAGGAAAGTGCAGCCATGAAACAATTGCTTTAGGACTGAATTTAGGATAGACAATAAATAAGTGTTAACGAGCTCAATTAGAGTAAAACAATTACATTTATTTCAAAGCTATAAAACACTTGTGGGCTGGTCTTTTAAATAATGGTTATTGGACATACCTTGTAGTAGCAGCAATTAGCATTCCAAAGTGAAAAATCAGAACATCAGACCTGTTAGATCATCCAGAGAGAAATTCCTTAGTGTTTTCCACTTCTGGAAAATGAAGGGAGCTGATGGTGCTTTGGAACAGGCTTCTGAGAGATCAGACTGGCCTTGTCCTTGATGACTTTCAGGAGGATATTAAAGACCAAACTGTTTCAGAGAGCATGCTAGTCAGTTAATGTGCTCCACCGTTCTTTTCTTCTTCACTTTTATTGTCATTCTTATTTTTTTCTTGGTTTGGTGTTTTATGATACACTTTTGTCTTAAATTCATGTTAGATTTATGGTGGTCTATACCTACAAAAATCAGAATAGTTCAAACAACTGCATTCCCTGTGACACTTTATGGAAGTAAAAATTAAACTTTGAAGAAGCAGGGTAGAAAGAGTATTAATGCTTTTGAACTTTGGTGTTGGAGAAGATTCCTGAGAATACCATGGATAACCAAGAAAACAAACAAATGGATCATCAAACAAATGATCAGTTCAGTTTCAAGGCTCAAATTATCCTACTTTGAACACATTATGCGAAGACCTAGCTCTCTGGGAAAGGCTCTGATGCTGGGAAGGTGGAAGGAAAGAGAAGAGAAGGACCAAGAGCAAGGTGGATGGACTCAGTTACAGTCATGATAGACGTACCTTTGGAAGACATAAACTGTGTGGTCAGTAAGAGTTGACACCAACCTGATGTCGCATAATCAGTCAATAACTGTAAAAAACAAATTTAATCAGAAAATAAGATCATTTATTATCCTTTGTGTGCCCTGAATATTCCTAAACTATAATGATTCTGAGATTACCCTTTATCCTGAACTGTGCATTACTGGTGAGTGGGGACAGGATAAAAAAAAAAGATCTAGATAATTTACTTGGTTAATCATATGAATTTTAATTAATAAAGTAAAATATAACATACATAAGGGAGACGCGGTGGCACAGCGGCTTAATGACGCTGAAAGTTGCCAGCCAGAAATGGTCGACGCTTCAGCGGTTTGAGTCCAGCCTTCGCGTTAAACAGGGTGAGCTCCTGTTTCCTCCCCAGTTCCTGTCAACC
This sequence comes from Python bivittatus, assembly GCF_059951505.1. NCBI lineage: Eukaryota > Metazoa > Chordata > Lepidosauria > Squamata > Pythonidae > Python > Python bivittatus. Next base: position 73,793,643 of record NW_028277035.1, read on the forward strand.
CAACAGTTCGAAAACTTACGTGAATAGATAAATGGGGACTCTCACTCTGGTGGGAGGAAAAATGCTGGCGGCGCCTTGCAAAAAAGGAGTTGGGAGCAGTTGCCGGTAAGCGCGGGAAAAAAAAAAAAAAAACCGCGCGCGCCCGAAAAGGGCACGAAGCAACGGAAACCCCGCCTCCTGCGCTTGCCAGCTGGGCTCTGCCCTAGGAAGGAGGCTCTGGCAAACCACTTCCGAAAAACAGTTGCCTTGAAAACTGCAAGGACTTGTCCAAGCAGTCACTGCAGGGTCAGCAATGACTGAGCGCAGACCAAAAAAAAAATAATAACATACATAAAGTTGTATATTAAAACATTAGGAAATAATGTTTCTATTACTAGAAATATTAAAAGAGGCACTGCTTTCTATGTAGGTTAAAGTACCTTTTCAAATATGGTGCTTTTATAATTGTATCCCTCTATTAGTTTGGTGGCCCTTCTATATCTGGGAGCTACTTTATTCCAAGGACCCTTCTGGATTGTCCTCAACATCTTTAATTATAGATGCCTGCACTTGGGGTCAGGGTCTTATTAAGGAGGGTTATTCTCCTCCCTGGCATATTCAACCAATAAAATAAAGCCACATGATGGCTGTGAACAAAAACAGATTTACTTTTAATTTCACTCTGATTATTTTTATTATTATTATTATAAATATTTAATATTTTAAAGCAATATTACACTGGTTCACTTCCCACAAAGTTTTTTTTACAATTAAATGAAAAGTGACACTATTCAGTTCTGTTGAGTCTTAAACCACTACCTACTGTTTCATCTCTTCTGAGAGTTACTATGGTGAATCCCTACTTTCTCTTACAGGAGCAGGTACAAAGGAAAACCATCTTTAGTTGGCCAGCCTCATTGTCTTTAGCTGGCAAACATCTGAAATGCTTTTTACCATAGAAGTTGGACTCTCATGTTCTCACTCTGTTGACTACTATCCTGTGCCTCTTCATTGGTTCATTGGCTTTCCTCACTTAGTCTCCTTGACTACCCCTCTATTCTTGCTGACTCATTGTCTTCTCTTTCCTTAATTGGTCTGCTGTGTCTCCTCTCCATGACTCTTCTTTGTGCCTCCATTCTACATCTTTCTCGTTGACTGGTCTCTCTCTTAGCACTTTCTTTCACCTTGTCACTTCTTGCTCACACATCTCTTGTCTTTTCTGTCTTGCTTATTTTTCTTGCATCTTCATCTCATAGTTGTTTTCCACTCTCTTTTCTGCTCTTTTCCTCTCATCAGTGTCTCATGTCACTTTGTCCCTTCCACAACTCTCAGCTCTCACATCTTATTTTGACTTGTAGTCTTACTTCCTTTTGACCCTCTCCTGCATCTCTCTTTGCACCTCACCATTATTCTCATGTTCCTTTTTCATATCTCTCTACCTTTGTTTCTTCTTCTCAAAGTATTTCATTTTCTTATCTAGTATTTTAGTTTTGGTTTTGTTTAAAAACTCTTCTCTTTTTAAAAATAATTTTTGCAATTCACAATAATAGGGGATTGTACACATCACTTTTATGGATGAGTAAAACTGTTTGAAATTGAATAATGTAACCTATTAATCAATTAAGTGTGGCAGTTCTCTGATTTGTGAATGAATCAAGCTACTGTATAAAAAGATTGTAATCTAATATAAGGCTATTTTTCCTTTAAAGGATGCTGGTTTTGATCTCTCAGGCACACTTTCCCCACATTTTCAAATTCTCAGTTGTCCACAGAACAACATCAACAACAACAAAGCTGCTTAAATTATTTTAAAGTAGCACTTTTCTAGGATCTTGTTAACATCCTTGGGTTTAAACCAAGTATAGATCACTGGTGTCACTACAGTAGCCACATATAGATTAAATCAAAGTACTTACATTTAACTATGTTATGGGCCAGTATTTACAAGTGATCCAATTCAATATAAATTAATAAGTATCTCTTGTAAAAGGAGGAATGATATATCATTAATTTCAACTACCCACATCACAGAGAAGCACAGAAATATTCCCCTCATTGCATGAATGTTGTTGAAGCAGATGTAATTCAATTGGTGTTGATGATGTTTCACCAGCAGGAGACCAAGAGCTACAAAGGGTAAATTGGCCTCACTGGTCCAAAATTAATAAAAATAAGGCCACCACTGCATTTTATTAGTATGTTATGCCATTTACTCTCATTACAGTTTTAAAGGACACCAAATGGGATTGATTAAGGACTTAATTGCCAGTGTAAAACAACCAAGTAATTAACATGAAGAGAAGAATGCAAAATAGAACAAGCTCTCATCAAATACAGAATAAATATAGTAACTATTTTTGGTTTAATTTGTAGACCAAATCCTGTAAACTTTCAAACATATTTGGTGTTGTTTAGGGAAATATGATACAAGTGTGCTGATAAAATGCTTTGAAAATTCCAGATGTGCCCACTGGTCCAATATGGCTGGAGACTCCAAACTTCCATATACTGTCACCTTAGTATCTGTGGTTGATGTGTTACTGCCCCCTGGCCGTAGTCCTTTTCTTGTCCTCTACATGTTTTGGATTACAACTTCCGGAACCTCTCAGCCAACTATGTTTATATATCCTTCTTAAAGCCACTATTGCTTCCACCATTGATACTTTAATTGTCATTGTACCTATGACCTCTGTGGATTTACTTGTCACAGCTGAATTCTTAATTTCAGATACCAAGGTAACAATTTATGTTCCAAATTTATGTTTTTAGGTGACTGACGATGGGAAATATGGTATGAAGAAGGCATAATCTGAGCAGGAACCCTGACAGAAATTGCAGCAGCAAGGAAAGCCAATAGAAGGAAAATCTATCTATCTATCTATCTATCTATCTATCTATCTATCTATCTATCTATCTATCTATCAAACTTATCCCCACAGTGGGGGACTCTGGGCGGCTTACAACAGACTAAAACAATAAATAAAGATATAGTTAAAATTTATAAGAAAACACATTTACACAGAATAAAGAAGAGGAAAAATTCAGGAGGCCGATGGAAGCAACACCAGGCCTCTAGGGAGCTAGCCAATCCCATATCCGATGACCTCTCTCCCCACCCCAGGCCAGATGGCAGAGCCAGGTCTTCAAATCCCTCTGAAAGGCCGGGAGTGAGGGGGCATGTCTCACCTCCGGGAGCAAGTTGTTCCAAAGGGCGGGGGCTGCAGCAGAGAAGGCCCGGCTTCTGGACCCCGCTAGTCAGAGTTCTTTTGCCGAGGAGGTCCAGGGCATACCCTCTCTGTATGATCGGGTGGGACAGGATGAAGTCGTGGGGGAGAGGCGGTCCCTCAGGTAGCCTGGCCCCATGCCATGTAGGGCTTTAAAGGTAATAACCAACACCTTGAATTGGACCCGGAAGCAAACTGGTACCCAATGGAGCTCACGGAGCAAAATGGTATTGGTTTTAGAAGTGGCAGTGGGGTGAGAACCAGAGCCCAAAGTGAAGACAATATTAATTATATGCTTCAAAGGCTTTGCAGTTTTGGCCCATTAAAATTTTGAACAACACTAATTATTATTTCCTTAAACATAAACCATAATTTGGTCTGTGAAATTGAACTATGATCTTGAGATCTTTATTGTTATTTTTTTTACTAACCACCAAGAAAACCTCTAATTTTGTGACTCGGGCAACATGAAAAGTGCCCAGATTGTACTTTATGATTTCATTAGCCATAGTAATAAATGGAAATATAACCCCACAAATAAGAGTCATGAGCTGACAGAAATCAGGCAGCAATAAACAACTGTACCTCATACATGACCCTAAGCTGCCAAGTTCTTTTAATAGTGCTCAGTAGAAATGTGGCTTAAATCAAGATTTGATCTTTGTCAGCAATAATATTGCCTAAGCTGGACTTACATCCAGTTCCACACTTTGAACGTCACCCTGCTGCTGATCAGGTTCACCTATTAATGACTCCAAAGATGATACCTTTTGATGTTAGTTTGTTTTTTGAAAAAATCTAACTAGCATAATGATTTATCTTGAAATGGTAAAGATATAACACCTAATCCAAAAAATATTGAAAACTGTTTCAAAGCCTTGAAATGTACTAACTCTATGTACCTATACCTATACCAAAACTAATGTTTTGGCACGGGCATGTCTTTGGTGAAAATGGTTGTGACAGATGCCAAATCACAGGAACAATATTTATTTATTTGTTAATAAAACATGACACTGTTAACTATTCATGTTGTTACACACTTTTATACTGGATATCAGATTAATACAAAGGACCAGGCACTTATCAAAAACTATATGATGACTTTGCAGACAAATTTAACAAAATAGGTTACTGAGAGAGAGTGCGTTATTACCACACTGCTTTAATATTTATTCAAATGATCAACCAGTCTCTTCAAACACAAACTGCTTAAACTGTACTGATGATGTACTTATAGCAATACAAGCAAACAGCAGCATAAAAACAAACAAATAAACCTGACCACCTATTATCCTGTCAATCAACAGAGACCAAACACAAGTAAGATTCAGGTTGGTCTCTTCCATTTGCATAATCAAGTTGCAAATCTGGAGTTTATGCTAGCCTTTATCATAACAATGATTGATTTGATTTGATCTGGAGTTGAACATTAATGGAATGGAGTGAGGTGAAATCAAAATAAAAGTCTTGTTTATGCAGATTCATTTAAAATGTATATTTTTAAAAAAACTGAAAGATAAGCTTACTGCCAGCCTGGAATACATTATCCAAAACTCCATTTGGTTTGTTGTCAGCTATAGAGTGCTGGCAAGGAAGCAGATTAGCTAGATGATTTCAGTCTGGATTCAAGCCCAGTCATGAGAAGGAAACCACATTGGTCATTTTGGTGGATCACCTCTGTTAGGATTTGAGGGCAGAGTAGTTCTCTCCTGATTCTTTTAGACCTCTTAGCACCTGTTGATACTATCAATCATGACATTCTCCTGGACCAACTACAAGGTTGGGGGCGCTGTGCTTCAATGGTTTCATGGTACTAGCAGTGGTGACAGTGGAGGAGGAGTCAGCCTTTGGGCCCTGATTTATGGAGTTCCACAGGGTTCAATTTGATGCTGCTGGGAGAGGTTATCCATCAGGTCAGGGTGAGATACCAGCAGTATGCTAATGATACAGAGCTGTACATTTCTATCTCAGGCCAAGCCAGAGATGCTGAAGAAGAGTTTGGATGCTATCTGAGTCTGGGTGGGACAAAACAGGCTGATATTGGATCCAAGAAAATGGAGTTGTTTGTGCAGAAGGGATTTCTATCAACTCTGATGGGCTGGCACTCCTCCTGAAAGAGCAGAGGGTGCAAGTCAATAATCTCTTGAGGGGTCATCTTGTACTCACAGCTACTGCTTGATGGGCACGTGGAGGCCGTGACTAGAGGCACTTTTGCCCAAGTTCAAATACTGTGCTAGTTGCAGCCTTACCTGGAACAGGGGACTCTTGCCACAATAAGCCATGTTCTCATCACCACCCAATTGAATTACTGCCATGTATGCAGCATGGGGCTGCCTCTGGAAACCACCCAGAAACTGCAATTGTTGCATAATGTAGTGGCCCATATATTAGCAAACTAAATTAATTACAGTCATGTAACATCTGTTTTATAGTTGCTGCATTGGTTCCCAGTATGGTTCCAAGTGCAATTCAAAGTTCTGGCTTTGACACCGAAAGCTTTATATGGCTTGCCCCGAGGTACTTACAGGAATACCTTCTTTTCATAGAAGTGGTTCATTCAACCTGTCCAGTGTGGACCTCCCACTAACATCTTTTAATGGTCACCATATAGGGGAGATGAAGGGGCCAGGGCTTACAAGCCATGTTTTTTTGTTGTAGGCCCATGTTATGGAACATACTGCCCCTCAACATTAGAGAGGTATCCATGTTGTTGGCCTTCCAACAACACAGAATTGTTCCAGAGGGACAATTGTGGATTGAATGCTTTATGGCTACTTGAGTTTGGATCAGCATTTATGTTTACATTCTGTTTTTATGATGTAAACCACTAGGTGTCATTTTTGTTAAATCAGCAGTATTCAGACAAATAAGTAAATAGATAAATATCCATTTCTAAAGAGGAATTTTGGTGGATATGTCTAAGAAATCTTGCAGAGGAACATTAATGCAAAAGTACTGCTCCTTGATGGAGCTGGGGAGAATGGATCATTCAAAACACCTTGGATTGCATTAAGGTCCCCACAGCACCAATCTGCTAAGACCTTAACAGTATAGGTTGTTAAACCTGTTTATACATTCAGGAAGTCAGAGACTGAAACTAGAATGAATAACGAGTAAACATAATTTACTAAATAATATTTGAGGCTGATAGTGCTGCAGACAAATAATAAGTCGTTGGGAATTTATGGGGAATTTGGCACAAAGAATCTTTGAGGCTTTTATCAATTTATTTATTAGATTTATACGGTCACCATCTTAACACAACTCTGAACAGCTCATAGCAATAATAAATCCAAGAAAATCAGGCACCTGACGCACAATCTCAAATTCATCACACCGTACAATCTTTGGGCTCCAAACTGACTCTATCCCAGTACCTGCAGGAAAAGCCAAGCCTTCACAGCTTTCTGGAAGGCTAAAAGGGTGGGAGCCTGCCAGATCCCAGAGGGTGCTTCCTAGATCTTGTGCCATGTGGGGTTTTAAAGGTAATAACCAGACCTTGAATTACTCCTGGAAAGGAACTAGGAACCAGTGCAGCTCATGCAGTAGCGGTGTAACATGGGCAAATGAAGGGGCAGCCAACACTGCATGACCTGCTGTATTCTGAATCAGTTATAATTTCAGGGTGGTCTTCAAGGGCAGCCCCATGTAGAGCACATTGCAATAGTCCGACTGGGAAGTGACCAAGGCGTGAGTTACTATGAGCAGGGCCTCCTGGAATGGATGCAATTGGTGTACAAGATGTATCTGTGGAAAGGTTTTCCTAGCCACGGCTGCCACCTGCTCCTCAAGCAGGAGTTGCAAATCCAGGAGAACTCCCAAATTGCACACCAGCTCTGTCTGGGGAAGTGATATCCCATTGAAAGTCAAAGATAACACATCACCAGACCCAGGAGGGGAGGCAAAAATCCAAAGCTGTTCCTTCTTGCTAGGGTTGAGTCAGAGCCAGTCCCTCCCATCCAGACTGTTTCAGCCTCCAGGCACTTTGAAATGGCATCACCTGCCCAGAGAGGGGTGGAAATGTATAGCTGGTACTGTTCCCCATGACTCCAAATGACCTCATGCAGCATTTTCATGGGTCAAGAGGAGCACTGAGACACCCAAGCCCAGAGGCACCCCACATTGCAGGAGCCTACAGATAAACCTCACACCCCCTCCACCAACACTGACTGGACCCAGCTGCAGAGAAAGAAGGAGAACCACTGTAATACCATGCTTCCAACTCCCAACCTCTGAAGCTGGTCCAAAAGGATACCATGACTGAAAACTGCCAAGAGATCCAGGAAGGCCAGAACAGTCATATCACCTCTATCCTGAGTCCTCCACAACTGCAACTAATGTTGTCTCTGTACTGTAACCTGGCCTGAACCCAGGCCTGAAAAGGTTCCAAATTATCTGCTTTATCCAGGGCCCTCTGCAGCTGACCAATATTGGATTAGCTAACTCTAAACCAATTTTGACACTCCAAGCACAAAAGTAACATTATTGCATAGGTTTGTTGATTCAAAGCTCTAATGCAATTGCTCCTTTAATATACGTCTCAATTCTAGATATAATGTCCAGATGTATTCACACTCAGTCACACTGGATACACAGTGGGTAACATATGTGCCCTGATTGGGTTACTAGGAAGGTGTTCTACTGGCCTATTCTCAATTCCCATTGTCTTTAGGGACTGCATACTTTTATAAATGAAATGAACAGGCTTAATGCTTATCATAAGAAATTTTCCATCTTAAAATAGTCTCTCCCAAAATATCTTCTATGCCTCTGCAACTGTATTTCCTCCCATACCCTATGATCCTACAAAAATAAAGACTGAGGATAAAAATCAACTGTGTGTTGCTTTGCTTTTTAATTACATTGACAGAACTCATCAAAAATTTGCTTTCAAAAAGAAATTTTCATAATCCCCTGACCCTTTTCTATATTATTGTAGCAATCCAATTTTTGAAGGGATCATATATGTGTGTAGGTTTGCATTTGTTTGTACGTTATAAAAAACCAATTATTTTGTGTGTTGTTTCTTTGTCAAATGAATATCACCTCTCTTTGTATCTAATTACCTGGAAAACCACCTCTCAGTAGCTTTGCACTTTACAGTCAGTTAAAATTGCAGCCAAAAACCTTGAGAAAAGATGCATACAATTGATTTGTATTTGAATGTTTAATACTTGCTGATGTCCAGGTTAAGCATTCATAACCAGGGTTAACATTATATGGCCTGCTAATAAAGAAATGTTGAAACAGAAGTCGTACAAACCATAAAAAACTCATCAAGGAAAGTTCTCTCCTCAGTCACTTATTTCCAATATCCAAATGGCCACGGAAAAAAAAAGAAAGAGAAAGACAGTGCTATCATCCTCTCTCCTCTCATAGTCCTCTGATTGCTTTTAAATTTCCATCTAACAGCCCATGAAATCTTTCCACCATTTTCATTTATTTTTTGTGTGCGATTTCATGGTGTCGTATATCAGTTTTCAGCACATAGCCATCTTCTGGCATCATCTTTCTGTAACAAATTCTGCTGCACAGTATTCCAACCTTTTCATTTATTTTTATGGAAGTCACTCTGGCCTACTCTATCATATGTCTCCAGGAGGGACATTTCATCTTGTGTTGGTATCTTGGCTTTCTACTTTTTTGGTACATCTAAGTATTTCAAAAATTGTCTTCAGCTAGAACTTTTACCCAACAGGTTCTTGATTCTTTGCTATAGAAGTAGCATGGGACCAATCACCTCACTGGATGACTGTAGACTACTGACAGGTGAATGCTATGCAATTGTTATATGCTTTTATGAAGACATTTGCTTTAAGGTGCATCTTGAAATCACTTTTAGTCAAATGTGCACAACATTTTCTGGACTGACAGTCAGGCTTGGCTTTGAATGGTGTCCTGGGGGGAATACTCCCAAAAATAGTGGGTTCAAGTTGGATAAAAATTGGTTTAATTTCACTTTATTTATCTTAAATTAAAATGGAATAACAATGATATTGTTCTTTAGTCATGTATTTAATAATTGCTTTCTCCCCTCCTTACACTAAAAATTATAGGCTAGTAATACTATTGAGAGGTCCCTGGGGGTTGCATATGAAGCTTCTAAATAGGCCACTTTTACCTCAGAGAATCCATTTTTAATTTCACTATTTCACTATAAAGTCAAGCATCCATATCCATTTCTCAGTCAAGGATATCTTGGGGGAGGGGGGAATTGTCCAATGATCAAGATAGCAACTGTGTCTATGCAATCATGGATGCTATCATGATTCCTTTTGTCTTCAGGGGAGGGAGGAGGCTGTCTGAAGTGTTTTCACATATTACTTTCTTGGCCTGGGCTGAAGTTGCATTCATCTGATTATTGCCCTGGTAGTGGATCTTTCTTTCTCTCTGTTCTTCAGGGCTATCCTCTTCATTCACTACATCCCTTAGTTTCTCTTCAGGTCATCTTTGATTTCCTTAGACTTATGGCAAAACAAATAGGATCTTGCAACCCATATAATTCCAACTTTAAAAAAAAAAAAAGTAGATCGCAGGCACAAGACTTTCCAACTGGAATTTGGGGAGAAGTTTAACTCTTTATCCCTTACTTTTCTCAGTTGCGACTTGCATCATGGACCTCCACAGAAGCCACAAGTTTCATCAGAATGAATGAAACATGCATTGTAACATCACAGTATAACATCACCATGTTATACATGCACGTGATGCCATTGTGAGCATACAAAAGCTTGCACTCAAACATTGTGACTCATATTTCATCATTTCCCCTTCCACTCCTCCTTCTAAGTGAATGTCCATGCTTGCATTCACAACAGTGCAGTCTTCCTCTCCAATCTGGAATGAACTCCTACAAGAAGTTTAAAATTCCCTTCTCATTTCAATTCCTATCAGCTCTCCCATCCACTATTTATTCTGCCATTCACCCAGTTTTAATTGCATTAAAGTGTCACTCCTAGTTTCAGTTCATTTGAATGTTCTGTTACTTATCAGCTGCCTCTCTTCTGTCGTTCAGATTTGCCAGGCTCCTGTCCTGTCAGCTGCGATTCTCTTACAAATGAAGACTTCATCAAAGTCTCATGGGCTAAATGGGAATATTATAAATCAGCCTCAGTGATACTGTATCTCATTCCAAACAGTTATGTATGTAAACATATAGTTGGATTGGTTAAGTTATGGGGCAAGTAGCAGTCCTCCTCACAACTCTGGAAAGAAAAAGAAAAAAAGAAAAAAAAACAGCAACCACAATAATGTACAATGAATTTATTACAAATTCATGTATCAAAGTGAATATTTAAAATGTTTCCTGGAAGTCACCACAAGAACGATATTTAAAATAAATGCGGCAAAAACTTCAGGAAGCATTTCAGAATTTCACCTTGTTACGTGTATCTATTCACCCCATTGAGATTCTACAGTTTTTTTGCCACTGAATTTTATCAGAGGTTTTTTTAAATATAATTTTTATTAAAATAAAATTTTACATAAGATAAAAAACTACAGAAACATAAAAGGAAAAATAGAAAAAAGAAAAAAAAATGAAAGAATAAAAGAAAAAGTGAAAGATAACAAAAGAAAAAAGAGAGAAAAAGAAAGATATCTAAGGAAGTTGCTTCCGATCTTTGCAGCAGTTACAAACATAGTAATTACTATTTCTACCCTCCCAAATTATATGTCAGGGTTCCCTTCTTCCCATAAACAAACCTTTTTAATCAATAAATCCCAAAATTACCAATTCATTTTTATCCATTTTCAGTAAAAAGTCCATAAAGGGTTTCCAGTCTTTTATAAAAGTAATTGTTGTTCCCTAATTTTATCAGAGTTTTTGTGGGTCTCCTGACATATCTTTAAATAACTGAATTAACAAATGTTTGGTGCTTCTTTAATTTCTTTCATAAGCAAAGGCATCTGACATGCAATGTCCCAGTGTGAAAAAGCCATTGCCCCTTACATTCTGCAGCAGCTGGATGTCCCATCTTTAGCTACCATAACTCCATTCAGGAACCTTCCTGTAATTGGTGATCATTTTATGCCATCATTATATAGACATTTCAGCCCATATCTCCATGCTCAGACTTCATTCAAACTTGGATGGGAGACCACCAAGTTGTCCCAGTGCTATACATTAGTCTGGGAAGTCAGAAAGTATACCAGAACAGGGCAATTGCAAACTGCTTGCATGTTATATCAGGAAAACTACATGAACATGTCCATGTAGGCCTCATCCACACAGCTGCTTTGCCATGCTTTCTTCCCATCCTGGAGATGAGAAGAAATCAGATTACCATAAATTATGCTGCAGCCCCTCCCCCAACGTACATTAATGCACATCTGGAAGAGGGCCCTGTGGCAGCTGTACTGTATAGTGTCAAGCTCCTCTGCTTGACACTATAAGGGCAGGAATTGGTGGTTTCCCCTGAAATCTGAGCATCAACAACTATGGAAAAAATGACCACCAACTGCAGTTCAGGAAGTGTGCTGATCAACCTGTTCAGAGAAGGAGAAGGAGAAATGGCTGCAGAAGCCCACACAGCCAAACCAGCACCACAAAGACGGTACTGATCCCAGGGACTAGATGGAAGGGGTTGGTCCCACAGAAGGCCAGTGGTAGCCAAGCAGAGTGCTACCCCCACCCACGTCACCTCAAGTGTCGTCTTTCACATGCCTGGGATGGTCTGGATGGGAGGTTCTGTTTTTCCTATTTTCATGTCAGAACACCTCAAATCAGCTTCAGCCTGCCTACAAGATAAAGGCTTCATTGTGAGGAGAAGCTCAGCAAACAGTAAGTGGGGGGCCTTTGCACTGCAGTAAGCAGGCTGTGTGGAAGGGCTCTTGGTTGCCAGAAGAGGAGCTCAGTTTGAGGGGATCTTTACCTTGACCTCACAAATTGCAGCATATTAAAAAAGGAAATCAATGTTAAGATACACATACTACAATATTCTACTCATTCAGATCAAAATCATGTCCTAGTTTTTATTTTAAAATCAGCCAAAGCAGAACTTGCAAAGTTTGCTACATGGGTGTTTTTCAGATAATGAAATCAAATGTTGCATACAAAAGCACACACACATTCATAGCTATAAATATTTGTCAACACAAATATATTCAATAAAGTCATGTGCTAATTGGCACAAGAACCTGGGGCTTAATAAGCTTGTAATGGAACTGGGAGATATTTACTGAACCTTAAAACAACAACAAGAAAATATAGAATTTCTTTTACGATACCATTGTGAAGAGGAAGCCACATCTAATACTATACTGCATGAAAGAACAATCACTGAAATGAAGCATTCTTAATGCCAGCCTCTTCCACATCTGTTGTTGTCTACATGGTGCATTTGGTACATAAAAGAAAACACATCAGGATTTGCCTGTTATTTATTGATGCCCATGTCTGTCCACAACAAATTTAGACATGTAATCAGCTAAAGTGCCAGTATTTAGATGCTTTAACACTTAAACACACATTCTTTTTCCCAGGACACAAATCATGAACTTGTGCTAAAATCTTTGTAGCTCCTTCAGCGGAAGCAACCTGAGGAGGTCACAAAAATACAGGCTCCTGAATAAACTTCAGAAGTAAATATCTGGTATTTAAAAAGTGTCAAATGCAAAATTAAAGAGAATTAGACTGTTTACACTTTTTCTTTTCCTTCTCATCTTCCTTTGCCTTATCTTTGGAAAGTGTAACCCACTTTCAGTAAGGTAAAATGGTTATTACTAGTGAGAGAAACATAAATTAAATCTAATTTCAGATTAATCTTATGCTGCAATATGCAAGAGCAGAAAAATTATGGTTTTGTCATGAAGGAGCAAAAGAAATGATTAGTGGAAAAGAGATATGGAAAAAATCATGAAAGCCCCTAAAGTAAAACAAGAGAAATCTAGACTACATATTTGTGAGTTTTTTCCTACAAATATAATGTAGCATGTGCAAAGCTGTTCTCAAATGAAAGAGAATGTATTGTGGGACTTAAGAAAAATAATGTTTGTTTGTTTGTTTGTTTTTTGTTGGTTTTTTTAAGCAAAATGGCAGGTTTCTCTACTAACTGGGTTGGACTACTGTATTGAAGGAAGCACTTAACTGCAATCTTCTGGAAGATGATGGAAGATGAACCAAGAGACTCAAGCTGGCAAAACAAATGAGCTCGGATTTCAGCCAAGCGCTTCATCTTCTCATACATACTATTTGCTCAGCTTCTGTTTACTTTCATCTCAGAATAAGTAATTGAACAGTGACAGTAAAAGTACAGTGACAGTTAAAAAAGAAGTAGGTTTAAAAAATTCTGTGTACTGGAAAATGCTTAATTTTCATTTCAGTTAAATCCAACTATGTATTAATTATTGATATTAGAAGAATGTATAAAATCCCCAGTGTGCAATCAACATTTAGCACCACAAATTGCTTTATAAACCAATAAGAAAAGACTTAATCCTCAAATATATATTTATCCATCCATCCATCCATCCATCCATCCATCCATCCATCCTGTGTATGCCTATACAGTGGTACCTCGGGTCACGAACGCTTCTGTTCATGGCCAATTCGGGTCATGAACAGCTCCGTTCGCAAAATTTTGCCTCTGTTCGCGAACGCCAGATCGGGTGACGAACAGGATCCGTGGCCATTTCCCCCCCCCGTGACACGTGGTCGTGGCTTCCTGTAGGGAAGGGGACTCTCCCTCCAAGCAATAACCGCCTCCCCACCCGCCTTCCTGTCCTCCATGCCAGAAGTCACGTCGAACAAGGTTACCGTTCTCTCTCTTCGTGCTGTACTTTGTGTCATAATTTTGTGGTTTAAAAAAAAACAAACATATGGTTCAGAACGGATTAACCGTAATTACATTGAACCTTATGGGAAAATTTGATTCGGGATGCGGCCAAAATCGGTTGGCGACCAAATTCGGAGGGGTCAGAATGGATTAACCGTATTTACATTGAACCTTATGGGGAAATTTGATTCGGGTCGCGACCAATTCAGGTCACGACCAGAGTCGCGGAACGAATTAAGTTCATGAACCGAGGTACCACTGTATACTGTATGTATGTTTCAAAAACATTCATTCTGTCACATACAACAACAGGCATAGCAATGGGAGCATTCAAATTTCCTGTATTATTCCTGGGAACAGTGACTGATGGGAAATTCACCATCTGCATACTTCAAGAGGCTTTGAATTAGACATTGTTGATCAATTGTTTAAATCTTATTTGCAATTAATGGTTGTAACCTTTTTTTCTTTGTGCAATAAATATATATTACATTCTATTCATCCTTTTCTGAGAGAGAGAGATTGGTATTGTGTACAGTAGTGAAATGTAAAATTATATTATAATAAACATACATATCCATTGGCTATTCCATTTCAGAATAAGCAATATTATACAGAGAGCAGAAAAAGAAAACAAATAGAAGTCAGAGAAATTAAAGACATGGAATAAGAAAAAGAAAAAAAATCTTTATGCTACTACTATTCATTATACATGCCATATGTTTATATCTTTCCAAACCATGCCTACATCCATTATCTGTCAATGCCATTTCATATACTGCCTTCTGTGCTTTAATTTTCTAACCTCTTTCTTTCTCAAGATCTCATCAAATTTCACCAAGCACAACTTTCTCACACTTCCACCTCCTCTCAAACTATTTACTTTTCTTTCATACATATGTTTTTTTAGTTCAGTCTTCAATCATTCTCTCTATATTCTCTCTCTATATCTAAAAACACCTCAACTTACTTCATTTGTGTTGATCATCCTCTTCTGTATTCAGTCTGAATTCATTCACCCAACCTTCATTCTTGATCCTATCACTTCTCGCTTTACAGACACATTTCTTTAAAATCCCATTCCCACTGCCTTCAACATACTTTCACATTTCTGCTAGCATCTCTTAGAAGAATTTGCATGATTTAAACTTCTCATTCATTTCCCCATCTTTAGTAAACAATTACTAAGGTACGCACATTTATCTTTTTGCAGTAGTTTTTCAGCATAACTTGCAATGTAAAATTTGCAATAATTCACTTCATTTTTTCTCTTAAGCACCACTACCTTGGTTTCTGATACATTAATTTTCAGATGCATACTTCTTGTTCTATCATACAATCTATCTAACACTGGCTGGCTGCAAATAACTTGGGGTTTTCAGCCATCAGACTAGCACTATTTGCATACAAATACACATACAAATTCATTCACATCCCTTACCAGCAACTCTAATGTTAACACAACATTTCTTTATACATTTATCCATATATTCATTAAAGAGCCAAGGGGTATCACACATCCTTCTCTAACTCAACACTGAACCATTTCACAACATTCAACAACCAACTTTTCACTCCCTGTTTCTACAAAATATTCTATAAACTAAGCCTACTTATGTTTTTAATTGTGTTATTGTTTTGTATTTGTATTTTAAGCCTCCCAGAGTCTATGAGAGTGGGCGGCTATAATAAATTTAACTAATAATAATAATAATATTTTTTTTTCATAAACTTTATCTGAATGTGTTTATTTATTTTACCCACACAATCTTGGTAGGTTACAATCTTAACAATAAAATGTCCATGATATAACCAATTTACATGACAATAAATAAAAAAAATACAATAAACTTTCTCAGTTTCATACATTTCTTAATGCCTTGTACACCTCCTGTTCCATATAAACTTTGCTCATTGTCATTTATTCTATCCTTTCAGTCAGTATTCTCCCATTTTTAAAGATGTGATTTGGCTTGTTGATTTGGTGAGTTTTTTTTTTTTAAACTTCTTATTGCACTGGCTGCAGGTTTTAGTCTCAGCCTGCATTTAAAAATGCAAAACAACCCAGCTGCTTTGGTTTGATTGACTGCTGAGGTCAGTGTTGTTTATGTTGCCTTTATGGCAGCCTATGATAGTCTTTCACCATCTTGCTTTCTATATTAGGAGCCTGTTCCAGCCTAGCTATGTTCTGCAATGTGTGAATATATTGTTTTAGAGGCAAAGAACCCTGATCACTGACCATTCTCCCTGTTCAGCCTCCCATGACCACCTTTTTCCTTCCTCTCACTATCACATAGTCCCTTATATCTCTAATCTCTGACACTTGCTTCTTAAGCAACTTTGTTTCTTGCCAATAACCCTTTTTCCCACTGCACCCTGTGAGGTTTTTTAGTCCATTGCTAATTCTGTCATCTCAGCCCTTCAGTTTCTTCACCTCTTGAATTCTCCCGTATACAACCTACCTAGTTAACTCTTTCCATAGCTTTTATTCTAAGAATATCTGAGTTAGATATTCTTTTATTAAGGATATCTAACTCTTTTCCAAGATACTATAGCCTACTTTCAGGACTTATGGTCTACAGCTGAACCAAAATGTCTCTGAAAACATTTTTCTGATTACATCCTTCCCATTTTCTCATCCATTCAGGAAAAAAAAAAGTGATTTTGCAGAATTTTCATGAATATTTTCCTTTTTTTTTTCTGATGGTTGTCATTCCCTCCCCATCGAATCCCAGAATGACAACCATCAGAGAAAAAAGGAAAACACACCAAAATGCAAATGCTGTTGTTGCTATATCAGCAGAAAACAAGCCTGAAGGAAAGAAGAAACTTTCATACTGTTGCTACTGATGAAGAACTCAGTCCCTCCACCTGAAAGCTTTTATTGTCTTTGAAAAATTTCAGTGATATTCTTTCCTTTAAAAATTTACTTTTAAAGTTATTTATGTATTTAAAATGTATTTATTTATTTTGCATGTGGGTTTATTTCATTCCCTTCTCGTTTCAGGACATCTTAGTAGTAACTGATTACTGATACCACTTATCACAATCTTCTTCTACAAATATTGTCATGCTCTCCTATCATCTTCCAAAACATGCAAGTATATAAAGATGATTTTAAAACAGCAATGACCTTGAAACTTAGAATTGTATCATGAGTAGCCATTATCAAGTTTCATTATTCTATCTTGATGTCAGTGGAAATCTTTCAAGGGATATAAGAAACTGCTGAAAAAAGATTTTATGGGCTGCATCTACCTCGTATTTGAATGTGCTACATCTTAAAAGCACTTACTCTATTCCATTTACTTTAGTTTGATGGTAACAGGGGACTATCATGTTACAAATAAATAAATCAGAAAACTTTGAATACCTGTATTTTCACTTCAGTTTGCTATGTGAAAAAGTTGCTTTTTTACCAGCTTTGATATAGTGATTTTTTAAATGCTGGTGCTGTAATGTATTTGTAATATGGGATGATATGGTTTAAAGGCAGTTATTACATGAAAGCTACAGGGGGTGCAACTATTATTATAAAAGCAAAAGAGGATGAGTAAGAAGAATAGTCACAGGAAGCAAAAGTGAAAGTTGGGTGCCTGTAAACTGTTCTCCAGCAAATAGAAATAATGGAAGATGGTTGCAGTTAGTTCCATCGAAATAGCAGCCCTTGCTGTCATTCGAGTTCTCCAATGATTTCACTGTTGTTCATCGTTTACTTTATTATGTAAATTTATTTTTAAAAAGTATAAATGCATATAACAGCATTAAAAGATGGATATAGCCACAATACTGATAAGTGTGGCAATTAAAAAAAAAAAAAAAAACGAGAAGGGAGAGAAAACCAAGGGCCTGGAAATTATGCTTTCAGAAGAACAAATCTAAGACATTTCCCTCTATTATGCAGAAATCTTCTTCTTTGCCCTTTGTTGAAAAAAGGCTAAATCAAATAAAAATATAGCAAAAACATTGATGCAAATGAAGTGAATATTTCTCCTTCCAGTGTATAATTATTTTAGCTAATCCTTCATGCCTCAAAAATCCTTAAATCTTGTTAACTTGACAGATTCCAAATCAGCAGCATGTGCTGGGGCTGAGGAGTCAACAGCAGCAAGATGGCAGACAAAGCATTGTAATGCAATCTCTATTCTTTCTGAACATGTGATATTGACGCACATATAGAAAGTGTGGGGCTTTTATTGTGAAACTCCTCCCACCATAGATGCCAATGTTCCAAATACTGGGGATATAGTGAAGAAAAAGTCTTCAAACAGGGTGACAGACATGCCAACAAGCCAGTAAATGTCAACCCAAAATACAACAGTAATAGGATAAGACCAAAGCATATAGGTTAATGTTCCAACTTCTAAATTACAATCATCAGTAGCAGATGATTGTAAAAAATAAAACTTATTAAACATTATCTGTGGCATCAAGAAGCCCCCCCCCCCTTTTTTTGTATTCACTTCATTTTAGGATCATAGAAAATTAGTTTGATTTACCAGACATGATTTAACATGGCATTCAAGCTCACTACTGCAAAGGTCACATAAATAACAAATATCAATCCCATCAAACTCCATCAAGTTTTTGTAAAGAAGGGTTACCAGATCAAGACTCCAGATAATTCTTCCAGAACCTTTAATCACTCAGGAGCTTCAGACCAAATAAATCAGATAACAAACACTTAAGTTCACTATTTTGACAAGAAACACTATGAGGTAAATTAAACTCATTTTTTAAAAATTCTGCAGGAATTTTTAAAACATCTTCTTGTCAGCTGAGTTGATCCAAAGTAATACTTTCAAGTGAGGTTCAGTTTACCAAAAAAAAAAAAAAAGCTTTTCTTGAGTAAAGAGATATAAGTTACATCTGCAACTCTATTTCCCATATTTATCTTGCAGCATTGAGCGTAGGAATTGAAGATGATCCCTGCCAAATAGAGATCCTAATACCTGTCATGATTTCAATGAGATCAGATAATTCTTAAGTTGAGCCAAAAGGTTGAACTGATTTACTTCAGTTTACAGAATAACAATCAGGATTCTAAATTCTGAAATCTTATGCTCTGCCTCGCATAACATAATTCAACTGGTATTTTCAGAAATTCTAGTTATGCAAGCAAAGGGATCTAGAGCCAAATTAAAAAGTAAAGGTGAAAGAATATATAAATGAAATGTACCTCAATATAAATTGAATCAAGGACAAGACAAGCATTAATAATCACCCATGATTTATGAGCTGAATAAACCATATCAATCGAAAATATAAAACTTTAACAAACCCCCAGTTTAAAAAAAAAATTGCTTTAAAAAAATCCAGGAGACCATACCAACAAGTTTTTCATCATTCAAAGACTATATAATTTTTAGCCTTGTCTGTTTGAATTAAAATAAGAATATCAGTTAAAAATTAATATAGGCAGAGCCTTGGTGACCTGTATAAATCCAGCCTTAGCTGGATGCAGTATCCTATATGCTCTGCATCAAAGTAAGTTTAAAATCCATATTTAATCAAGAAAACAGGTCTATACTTAGAACAGATAGTAAAGGCCTTGCCTAGTTTAGGAATAACTATAATATTTACATCATTAAAATTATATGCAGGAATATATTATTAAAAGTTTCACAGTAGACCTCAAATTAAAAAGGATACAAAAACCCAATATACATTTTATATTACTCAGCTGGGGAACCATCAGGATCAGGAGTCTTCCCCAGTTTCATAAATTTAATAGTAGTATTAATTTTTTTGAAATGAAAGAGGTACAGTAAGATTCAACAAGAAACTTTATCGCTTAGTTATCTGGCCATATCAAAAACCAATAAAACCAATACATAGAAAACAGTAGGACATGTTCATAATAAATCGTCACTCCTACAGTTAACTCCAGTCTGTTCCAGGTAGTCTGTCCTCTTCAAAATGACCTTTGATATAAAAATTGCAGTCTTACTAGTGATATGCAGGTTCATTCCCTGAAAGAAGTAAGACAATTTCTCCTGGGTGTCCCCATAGGTTTTAGTTTGTAAATAAGGATCTAAGTAAACAGTCCTTTCTGCAGAATATAGTGTGCAATCAAACAGGGTATATGCAATGTCTTCAACAGCTGGTGCACCACAGATACATAGTTTTTCTTCAGATCATAGAATCTAATTGTTCCAATTGTGCTCTAAAGAAAGGTCTTCTAAGATGCTGAGGGATGTATTTGAGGGACTACCTCTCCCCAATCACATCTGCCCATGCCTAACTAGTAGAGAGAGCGTGCTATGAGTTCTGTAATTTATGGAGCTACATTTGGCAGGACCTAGGTAGAGGGCCTTCTCAGCTGTGGCACCCATGTTGTGGAATATCCTCCCCTCCTGAGGTGAGGCTGGCACCATCACTCTTGATTTTCTGAAGGTCCCTCAAGGCCTGGTTGTGCCATCAGGCCTGGTGACCCAGGGAACTGGTGAACTAGTGAGGTGGCTCCATTATTATTAGCATCCCTTTGCCCATTATTTCTTTTTCGCTTTGTTATAGTTTTTAATGTTTTTTTTTAATAATAATAATAACTTTTTTTTTTTTTAGCTTTGTTGTTGTACACTACCCAGAGTCACTTAGTTTGTGAGATGGGCAGCTTTATAAATTTGAAAAATAAATAAATAAATGTAAGTTGTTAAACACTTTTCTATCTGGGAGGCTGATTTGTGCTGAGCCAGCCACTTCAAGGACTTAGCATGGTTAAGTGAGGTAATATCATCTTGGGCAGCCATGTCCAGGACCCTTTGCCTGAATCTTTTCTTGGCCTTCAGAACTGATTGGACTGGGAATTGGATGGTGAATCCATAGATGAGATGCCATTTGAAAGTTGGGCAGCCCAAGGGCGAGGAGGTATATTGTCTGCTCTTAGAAACACAGCTTGGGTGATCAATCTGTGTCCATAAATAAGATCTTCCGCAAACAGGTGCATTAAGATAAGAAACCTGATTCTATGACATGCTAGTGCTCCCTTCTGTCAAAAAGAATCTGTCTCACCTTCTGCTGTGAAGAATTTGTATTATACAGTTTAGAATAAATATTAAAACCTGTTGATTGGTAAATCAATATATGACTTATACGAGTGTGCTGAAAATTTCATTTCCCATTTTTTACAGTAAACAAAAATGGTCTATGCTTAGCAGGAAATATCAGTGATTTAACATCTCAGTAATAATCATCAGTGAGCAAGATAAATGGCACACTGTATTCTATATCCCTCCATACCATATATATCATATATACCATATCTGGTATATATGATATATATATTATATATATTAGGATTGCATCCAACCTGCTTCCTCACCACTGTGAGAAAATAAAAATAATGAAAAACAATCCTGCACTGTTAAATTAAAACTAAAATCTCTAAACTTTGACCAGTAGTAATCAAACACATCCCTGCTACTCACTATATAAATTAAGAAACTAATTGGGTGATTATTATTGTCAGTATAGTGACTGTTTTATTAACTCATTTGAAAGAACAAGGAAATAATATTTGCTGAAAGGGATAATCCTTAATGGAGCCCTATTTAAAGAAGAGGAAGAGAAAATTGGGGGAGAAGAGAAAAAAGAGAGAAGGAAAAAATAGGAAGGACCACAGCTGTAAGAGAGATTACAACTTATAAACTTTTTATGTAACCAAGGTCATATTGAAGAAAAAACAAATGTATAATTAATAGCTAAAGAAAACAGCTCTAATGCAAACAAGCAAAATAGCGAAACCTTAGAAAGAAGGGGAAAATCTTTTTTCAAGCAGAGCTTAAAGAACTAAGATGCTTTTCAGATTCATGTAATTATGAAATTATTTCTGAACATGATTTGTGAATTTCAAAACAAAGATGATCAAAAACCTGAAATAATTAAGAGGTCTCTCATTTTTCTGCATCATTTGATTTTCTTTTGTAAAATCTCTCTATTTGTCTCTTAGTTTGATTGGACATGTGTTAAAATTTTATTCATCCCTGAAAATTAAGGAAGTTCACAATAAATGTATGTGGGTTAGCATATGTATGAAAAGGAAAAGATAGAATATAGCGAGCCATCGCAATAACTGGTTCAGTATCTAAATTTGTCTACTGGAGTGGGCAGCCAATAAATTTAAATAAATAAAATAAAAATAAATAAAAATTTCCAGCAAAGCCATATTTCCTAAATTAAAGCTTTAATAAAGTGAACCAGCTGGCCTTTCTTAGTTTCCAATGATTTGTAGTTTAACCCACTGAAAGTAAGTTCCCAAAGACATTATTTTATTTTGAAAACTCTGTGTAGTAAATCAGTCATAGATATATCCAGTTACTTCCATGGTCCGAGATATTCTGTTCTCTGTTGCATCCATTCTGATATGTATAGAGTTAAGAGTGTCTTTAGGAGCTTTTACATCCTCTCTAACCTCAAGGGGAGCAACTCTCACATCTACCAACTCTGGTGCCCTGATAATTAAAAGACCTTGTAATCATCTGTTTCTGGCTCCAATAACAAAGTTTAGAAAGATTTATAGTAGGAGTTGCTAGATACTGCTGAAAGCCATCTAACTATAGTATCATCCTAACTGGATGTTTTATTTTGGTTGTTGAATTTTTGTGGATTAGTTATAGCTTATGATTCAAAGGAAGGGAAATTTAGTGAAATGTTATATTGATTGGTGAAGAGGAGAAAGGAGAATCAAAGAACTGATTCCTTGGCAAGGAACAATCCAGAAATACCAGAAGTTAGCTGGTAATGAGTTGTTTTAGTAAGGACAACAATAGACTGTCAGCATTATATTTAATTATTGCAAATAAATAATAGTGCTTTAATTGACTGTCAAATGCCATATAAATACCATATTTATTGGCATATAACAAGCACTTTTTTCTGTAAAATTTGGGACTGAAATCCTAGCTGCGTGTTATACACCAATACTCAAGCGGTAGGGCTCAGAGAATGGAGCCTTCATCTGAGCCAGGGCTGTAACTGGGGCTGCAACCGTGCACTTCCAACCTCCTCCTCTGATTGATGGCACTTAAACCATGCCTCCTCTGTTTGCAGTCTTTAGTAACATCACCCGCACGGTCTAGCACTCAGTGCATCACAGCAAAGTGCCAGCGCTTTGCTCTGACTTATTACTACACGCTGGATTGCATGGGTGATGTCACTAAGTACCGCGAGCTTCCCTCCTCTCTTTGCAGCATTCCAGTAATGAGTCAGAGCAAAGTGCCGGTGCTTTGCTCTGACACACTGAGTGCTGGACCACACAGGTGATGTGAAACACTACTTGTTTCAGTGTCTTAAAACTACCAGTATCCCTAATGGATGTCAGATTCAGCTGGCAGGGCCTGGCACGGCGAAGGCACCGCTCAGCTTAGCCTAAGTCAATTTCACCGCCAAGGCAGGAGCAGAGAAAAAGGGGAAGTGAAACCGGGAGCTGATTACCGACAGGTGGCGGTGCTTAACTCAAAACCGCAAGCGGATACTTTGTATCAGTGCTGGCTTCCCTGCAAACAAAGGAAAGTGCAGAGGCTCAGAAAAGAAGCAATTAAACTCCCGGCTTTGTGCGCAAAGAGGCAAACCCAACAAAGGCAACAACAGCACAACCCATAGACTGTAATCAGAAAGACAAAAGCACCAGACTGAATCTGCCATTTGGGCGAGGGGGGATTACTGCGGGCAATCTGTAACTAAGCAACGGGTAAAGCGCGGGAACGGCGAGCTATAAAGGACTATGTAAGCTATGCCAAGCCAACCCTGGCTTTGTCTGTACTTACTTATGTTAAGCTTGAACACACGTGTCATGAGAGTTTCTCTGAGAGGAACGGGGTAAACCTTACAATGGAATCAAGACAAAAGCATTTAGCACAGGGGTCCCCAACCCCTGGGCCGCAGACTGGTACCAGTGTGTGGCCTGTTAGGAACTGGGCTGCAGGGCAGGAGGTGAGTGGCGGGTGCATGAGTGAAAACTGCTGCTCCCCATCGCTCGCGCTACCGCCTGAGCTCTCTTCAAAGAGGTGCTTTTTCTTTCATATTACGTATTTACCTTAGAAGTGGTATAAATATTAATAAACAAAAAGTTCAGAGCTCCCTTTATTTTGCTTCCAAGTCATTTATTTTAAATTTAAGTTTTTTTACTCAAACTTCCTTCTTAAAATTAAGGGGTGTGTTATACACCTGTGTGTGTTTTACGCCGAGAAATACGGTAACAGCAATTCTAGGATAATGTGAAGTCTTAAAAATATGGATGAGTGTGCCATGTAAACATATCAACTAAACAGTAGCAATTTTAAAACCAGCTTCACAGTTGGTCTACTTTTTTCCTTAGAAAAGGATTATGATTGGGGATAATTTCCTTCCATCTTGCTTTCATATACTTTCTCTGTTGTGGATACCTTTCTTTTTCTGTTTCTTTTTTCTTTTGTTCGTCAAAATTAAAGCTTAATCCCATTAACTCAGGGATATCTCTAAAGGATCTATTGGTTTCATTGCCATTCCCTATCTGGATTTTTTTTTTCTTCTCTATTTCTTGACGTATATGTGATGTAATGTGACATGATAAAACATGGGGGAGATATAAAAAGCAGAGTTACTGTTTTCAGATTTCAATAACAAATAGAAATATCTCATATTGGGTAACTTAAAATGGGTTGTAAACAAGTTCTCTTAAGATTACAATTTAGGTTAACTTCTTTAGAGCATTCTATTACAGCAAGACAGTTTTAGTATCTTATATTTCACCACAAATCAGCAAACTGCTGATCCTATGTATTCTTAGTTACTCAGAGTAAAAGGATTTCCTTGGGCTAAGACTACAAACTACTCTCAGACTGGTCCTTCTATCCACACCTCCCAAACCCCTCTTTTTCCATTAGCACTCCCTCTGGAATTCAAAGTAGGAGGAGGTATTCTATGTTACTGTTCTTTGAGTGACAGTTCTAGCACCCTGTCATCAGTTCCTGCCACACCCTTTTCACTTCTAATTCTACAGCTGATAATCACAACTTTTTGCAGGAAAACAGAAGGGATCCAAGATCAGATTTCCTAATTTGAGGTTAAATGTCTTCAGTCCTGAAATATAATTTTTGATCTGTCCTTGACTTCCCTAAAGACTAAGGCATCCTTTTAGTGACCGATTATTTGCTCTTAATATCTAGGCTGAAGTTAACATATTTCCAGTTATCTTTTTATCTTTCAATACTGTCTAATCAAACTTCTGAATAATAGCAGAACCAAATCCAGAACTAATGGTTCCCAGTAACCACTGCTGAAGTATTAATTCTCAAAAAGTTGCTATTTTTTTTCCAGTCCAGCACATACATACAACGCTGACCCCAGTTCTAACACAAGGCATGGACAATGTATATATTTCTATAAGAAGTGAATATTAAATATCACCGATACTCAAACATTTTGTTGCAGCAATGTTTGTAGAATGATCTAGACCAGTGTTTCTCAACCTCAGCAACTTTAAGCTGTGAGGACCTCAACCATGCTGGGGAATTCTGGAAGTTGAGGTCCTCACAACTTAAAGTTGCTGAGGTTGAGAAACAGTGGTTTAGATGTTTAAAATTTACAACTTTCCATTATTTATCTGACACATTGCTCCTTGACCTTGTCATATTTCTGGGATTTACTAAATAAATAAGATCTTTAAAACAGTAGTTACTATCATGGAACTTTTCTGGCAGATCTTAATTGTCACCGAATTTGCCGTAATAAAGTACTATGAACTTTGAAAGCCAGATTCTATAAAAAAAAATATTCAGTTCTCACACCAAAGAGACATTATGAACTTGCACTTTTTCTCTTGGGCTTGCAGCCCAGAAATTGGTTAGACTTTTCATTTATTCTCAAAAAGTGTGAACAATGAGCATGTATGCACACACAGTCATATATCCAGGCACAGTTAGGTGTGATTTTCAAGTTTTCTTGTTAGTCTTTTAAGAAGTGATAAGTTTGATAATATAACCGGAGCAGATAGTCTTGTTCCTACAATATAAGCAAATGTGTTTTACCTTGGCATATATGTCACAGGTACTTTTTTAAACTATACCCAATTTGATTGACTCAGACTTAAAAGTTCCACAAAAAGCACTGGACCCCAGACAACTTGCATTTTTATGTCTCCCTATAAGGGTTGGGGAAATGTTTTATTTTGAAAAAAAACCTATCCAAGATACAAAAGTGAAATATGAAAGGTACAAGTCTATATATGAGTGCTTCCTATTGCCTCTATCTTATATTCTATTATTTCTATATTGCTATGCTAATTACTATTACAATAATAATTACTATACTCTATTACTATTCATTTACTACTACTGTTACAGTACCTCCTCTAGACTGCACTCTATAGCAATACTATTATGTAGCAATGTTTTCTTCTTACAAGCACTGTTCTGCCTTAATTCCTCTCTCTGGAATTTCTTCTGCTTTTTTCTTCTCTGATACTGGCCAGCATTTAGAGTACTTGCAACTTTCCACATTGTGCTTTTATACTTGCACTTTTCCTTGCTCTGCAGCTATACTTCTTTTCCTCTGGACCATCCAACCTCTGTGAAGGAAAAACACCTTCTTTTATTTGGCTGCTTTTCTCTTCTGCTGCTGCTAGTGGTGGCACTTCCAAAACACAGACATCTCCCCCATTCCCCTCCCCACTTTGTTTCCAGGTTGCAGCTTTTATAAGCAATTCTGCCAGGCTGACGCTGGGGAGAAGGCTTAAACAGGAGGGGAGGGAGGCAGCCCAGGTGCCTGCAATTGTTTCTCAACAGCCTACTCTTCCCACAATATAACTTTTGTTTATTGCATGGCTTCAGCGGCAGGTTTATTTTTGGACTGATAAATTCTTACAAAGTTAAGACATCTGTGGCTACCAAATTTGGAATTGCATTAAATTCCTCCCAAAGCTAATCAGCTTTTCTCAGAGCACACAAGGTAAACAGCCACCCTGCAGTCACCTCATTTTCCACACAGCTTAAGTTTTACTCTGTATTTCAGAAAAGGGCTAAGCTCTCTCCCTCCTTTTAAAAATCTGTATTCTTCAACTGTCTCCATATAAATATTTGTTCAAAATTCAGGAAACAAGTCACAGCCTATAAATCTCAGGAGTGCTCCGCTAAAGACTATTTGGACTGAAATAGTGTCTCGTAGGATTGTATACAAGAGACCAGTCTTCATATTAAAGGCAAATTTTCTCTTCCTTAACAGAGCATGTTATTCAGCACAGAGAAAAGACTTGTGCTGGATCAATAAACTATATCTTAGTTTTGTATCACTCTTAAGAACAAAACACTGGGCCTGATTTTTTTAATAATAGGTGGTAGTTATGAAATGCAATAATCTAATACTAAATAATAGAAAGCAAGATATTTCTTTCCCATACCCAACTGCACCACTGGGTCTTCAGGAGTCCTTCACAGGATGTGACACTTGCCTGCCTCCTTCATCCCTTCATCTCACCTACCCACTTCATCCCTTTTCACCTCCACAGACTTCTTTTTCCTCTTCTTTTCTTCTCATTACCTCATTACCTCTCATTAGTGTTCACTCCCCATCACTCCTGTCCTACCACCTACAACTCCCTTTTCCCCTATGATTCCTCCAGCTCCCTGCTATAGTTAGATGAACATAATGCCCTTTCAAATTGCTATCTGCATGGAAGTGACAGTGAACAGTGAGGGATAATTTTGGCTCCCTAGCTCATGGGGTCCCAGATATGTGCTTGGTGGTGTGGGTCTAGCATTGGCTTTGGGGAAATATGATGGAATAATAATGAACCAACAATGAAAAGGACTGTTTGATTACCCTGTTTTCCCATCATTTAAAAGATGGATCTTGAGGTATGTTCTCCTATCTGAAAAAATGTAAACCTCTATTATAACTTTAGCAATAATCACTTTGTTCAGAAATGCAGAAAATGTGATTGCCACAGATAATTATAATTGCATATTATTTATACCTGAGTTTATCTTGTTTATAAAACAATGTTATTTTCACTACAGCAACAATGATGAAAAACAAAATAAATCTATACATTGAATTGTTGCTGAACATATATGATAGAAACACCAAAACTGGCATTTCTACAGGAATTTGGGAGAAAATAAAAAATATTTTCATTTTCAGTATATGTTGTTTGACTAAATCAATCAATCAATCAATCAATCAATCTCCATGGTGGTCTTGCTTTGATTTCATAGTTAATTCACATGGTAAAACTAAGATCAGAAGTGGGGCAAGGCCATTAAGGAAATGCTTCTCTATGGGACCAGTTTATAGTTCTTTTTCACAGATGATGGGCCTACCGCAAAGTAGCCCAAATGTGTTGCTCACAATCACAATAAATGTCATTTTGGTTAAGAGTCGATGCCCAACAGACTGGAATCACCTCAGCCTTGCAGTTAAATGACCTCTCCAATCAGGCAATAGGAATTATTTCATCTGTAAGATTTATGATTTCACAGAGGCTGAATCCATTAATGAGAAGCGATGGTTTAATAACTGAAGAAGTGAGCATCTTATAGCTAGTGCTGCTTGCAGTTTACATTCTCTGTTTAGAAATGCAGAATGAATCTGAAGCTGATATACTGCACGCTGGTGGCTGCAGCAAGCCAGGCAGATTGGTTTCTATAACTGTGTGCTGTACAAGGATGCAAGAATTCCTTTCAACTCCCTGGCTTTAGGCCAAGTCAAAAGCTACTTGCAGGAGGCAAGCTGTTGTGCCACTGAAGAAATGGAAGATGGTTTATTTAAAGCAATGCCCCCTTTCTCTAACCCTTTCCCCCCGCTCTCAGAAAGCAGTCAGGACTGAAGGGAAAGATAGCAAAGCTCAGCATCTCCAAACTGAAACATAAGCCAAGGGAAAGAGAAATGCCTTGCAGCAACTCCTAGTCAATGAATGCCAGTCGCTAACTGGCTAAAGGGATGCTACTGAAAAGCAAGAGGAGGGAGCAGGACAACCTTCCTCTACTTTGAAGTCTGTCCTAGAGATTGCTCTGGATACATAAAAACATTTTTCCTCTGGCCGCAACCTTGCCCCCCCCCCCCCAACAACCCCAGGGAATACCTCCAAGGATGTGAAAAAGAAGACTGAATCAACAACTGGTCTTCTGCAAGCAAAGCAGTACAATTTTTATCTATCTATCTATCTATCTATCTATCTATCTATCTATCTATCTATCTATCTATCTAGGTTAAAGATCCAAGCTTGCCTAGAAAAATGTGGGCAAGTTTGGGGGTAAAACTGGACTTTGGTTATACTAGTGGCATACTAGCCAAAATGTGCCAGAGAATACTGCATGGAGACATAGAGACTGTTAATCTAGTCTACATCTTCTCTATCTTATTAAAAACATTATGTGAAAGCTTCTGTTGATGAAATCCATGATGGGCAGTGGAAATAGGGACCATCTTGTTGACCTTGGCATATAGAAAATTCAATAACATTCTCTGATCATTAACCTTAAAAATAAAAGCTATGGTCTTTGGCCAGAATCTTCCCAGACATAAGTGGAGAGTGGGCACATTCTGTTGAGCAAGTAACCATCTATTGATAATTCAGTCTCTTATTTACATCATCAGGCAGTTGACTGGCTCATCACCACACCCAAAAATTAAGATAGCCCTACAACTAAACATACTATTTAAATGGTGGTACTCTGCAGGCGGTCACTTAATTCCCCCAACACTGCATCTTCTTAAAATAAAGATTGCCCCCCCCTTTTTTTTTTCTCCAGCACTTAATCTTGAATAACTTCAAAACAATTTCTTAAGATGTGTCTTGGCAGTCCCAGAAGGCACTCTCACAGCCTTCATTTGAGCAAAGACAGGCATTCAACCTATCAGAACACCTCTTCACCTTAGAGCTTTTAAATACTGGGTCAAATTCAAGTCCCTTCCAGATTTTCAACAACCCAAACTTTATCTGATTGAATAAATGAATTTTACATCTATGAAACATCCCTGCTGGTTTATGACACTGAGAGAAACGATCTGCATGTGTGGAAACTCACCAGAGGTTTCCACTCATGAGAACAATTCAATAATTCTCCAGCCCTTTAAGAAAAGGGTAACAGATATTTTCACACAAGTTGATCTAAGTGCAATTGGAAATAACAAAGTAGCCCCTTGATATGCATTAATAAAAACCAGGGTGGAATGTGAGCAATACTTAAAATATATCACTTAGCCTTAACAAAACTCTGGATGCAACAAATGTCCTCTGCTATTTTTGAGGGCCATGTAAGAAAATTCTTTATACCCAGTGACTTTGCCCTTGCTGGGATGATAGTCTAGAAGACATTTCACATTATCTTCTTCATTATCCCATTTAGGCTGTTGCCTCCTCCAAACATTTTGATCTTCTCCTTCAAATGAAAGCACGCCGGCCAGATCACCACATGACAGAATTCTTATTGAAAACTCAGAGGACCACTGTTCTCTGGCATTTGGGAGCTTTTGCCTGAAAAGCAGCTCAGTGATGTAAACATCTTTGCAAATCTAATTTTTTGCGAGGGGGGGTGGGTACCTTCGAGACAGTGTTGACTCCTGGCAACTGCTGCACTTGTCCCTGCAGTTTTCTTGACAAGGTTTTTCAGAAGCAGTTTGCCACTTTTGTAGGGCTGAGAGAGAGGGACTGGCCCAAGGTCACCCAGCTGCCTTCGTGCCTAAGGAGGGACTAGAATTCACGGCCTCCCAGTTTCTAGCCTGATGCCTTAATCACTACACCAAACTGGCTCTCTTTGTAAATCTAACTCCCCTTGATTTTAATTGCAACTTTTAAACTATTGCTAATTGGTACTTTTTAAATCCTTATAACCTCAATTTTGCTCATCAATCATATTTTGGGGCTTTTTATTGTATAACTGGGAAATAGTTCTAATAATTCCAGGTGCAATTCAAGGTACTGTTTTTGACCTTTAAAGCCCTCCATGGCATGGGACCAGGCTATTTGAGGGGCTGCCTCTTCCCAATTACATCTACTCGTCCCACCAGGTCAAGCAGGAGGGGTATGCTGTGGGTCCCATATCTAAAACAGCTCCATCTGGTGAGACTCAGATGGCCTGTGTTTTATGCTGTGGCCTCACCTCTGGAACATCACTCCCCCTGAGATGAGGCTAGCCCCATCTTTGCTAGCCTCCCAGAGAGCCCTTAAAATGTAGTTTTTCTATCAACCTTGGGGAACCCACGGGGAGCCTGCAAGGTGTTGTATGAGGTCAAGTCACTGTCGCTCTCCCGCAATCGTGGTTTTTTATGTCTTTTATTTCATTTATATTTGACAGTTTTTAACTGTCATCATGCTGTATGCTGCTCAGAGACACGGCTTTTGTGAGACAGGTGGCAATATAAATATGCTATAAATAAATAAATAACTGGCAAATGCATATTGTTATACTGCATGGGTTGCAACAAATAAATATGAAAATTGAATGTAAGGCTAAAAAGACTGAATGTAAGAGAAGTACATGGTAACAAACATGATGTAGCAAATGAAAGAAAAGGAAAGAAAATTAAATAAAAATAGATACGCAGTGTGATTGTGAAACTAAGAGGATGGGGAAAGTCCTTGTAGGTTTGAATGGGGTTGGTTTGATCTTGTGGAGTGAAGCAGAGGAAGACATGCAGGGAAGTCAAAGTATAAATTTAATTTTGAATGAGAGGACTAAATTATATTTTTAAAAGCATAAACTGATCTTATCTAGATTGTTATGAGTGTTTATGAAAGCAGGAATCCATATGTTGGTGATAGTTGCATTCAAATTATAATAATGGCAGAACCAGAATGACTGGAAAAAAATGTGCATATTTTGAATGTGATCTAGGGGAAAGTGTTGTTGTGCCAGATGATATGAATAGATGGTTGAAAACCAGATGAGAGAGTACAGAAAAAGTAATTGGCCCACTCAGATATCCAAGAATGAATAAGAATGGTGACTGTTTAATATCTGCTTAGGAAGAAGTCTGTTTCTAAGACAAGGTTTAAAAAAATAAGTACATTCATATGGGCATGTGGCAAATGAATGAATATAAAACATAAAAGATTGAGAGATAGATATAAGGATGGTGAGAGTTTGAATGTGAGACTTTTTTTTTTTTTTACAGTGGAAGAGTGGATCTTAGAAAAAATTGGCATGGAAGACATGAAAAGAAATAACAGAAACAAGTGTGAAGCTAGAATATTTGCAGGACAATACAAATGCTGTATGGAAAAAATTAGACAATACATTAATCTTCCAATAGCATGAATGGGAAATGGATGTAAGAAAAGATGATGTGAAAGTTGCTTGGAACTAAATGAAGATAATTATCTTACAGAGTGCCATGGAGAATGTGTAGTTAGGCTGACAGGAAATATTAAAAGGATACTCGGGGGATTTATAAAAAAAGTTACACACAAGAGAGTGATAGCAGCAGAAAATGAGAATGCCTAACATTGCTTGCTGTGAAAAGGAATTGCGTGATGGTTATGCACATGTGCAAAGGATTCATGGGTGGGGCAAAGGGAGGCAAATGGAAACCCGTTCATCATCACATCAGTTGTACAATGATGTAACGATGCAAATGCCATCATTTTGACGTCATCTTGGCTTGTTACAGTTACTGGTGCATGCGGTACGTGTGTGTGTGTTCCACACAGAGCCACAGAGGAAAGAACATAGAAGAGGCAAGGTGCATATGTGAGGAAAGGAAAGGAAAGGATGCAACATCTTAAAAATGCCTAACATTTCTTTAAGTAACTACAAAGATTCAGCAAACGGAGAAAGGCCGGTGGAAGAACTACCGGGCCGTCTCTTAAGGAGGAGGGAAGGAAGAGCGTGCGCCCAGCCTCCCCTACCCTGACGCCGCCTGCTGCCACGGCTTAGAGTTGGGTTATCTGTACGCGCGCGCACGTATAGGTCTTCCTGCTCTTCCAATTTTTTTTTTTTGGTGACAAGTGACACCCCCTTGTGGCGGGGGACGCATACTGAGAGGCGGCGGCGCCTGCAAGACGGCGCGAAAAGAGAAGCCGATCTAGACGGGCGGCGCGCGAAAGAATCCGGAGGTAGAATTCCGGCGCTGCGCGGAAACAGGTGCCGCTCGCCCGCGCGCCCGCGGGTTTTGAGGAGCGAGCTCCGCGCCCTCCCGTCTCCGCCCCCGCTCGCCTTCCCCTCCGTCCCCATCCCTGTAGCTGCCAGCGCCGCGCTGCTGACGGCTCCAGAAGAGACGGCGGGCGCCGCAGGAGGAGCCGCAAGGATTATAAACTCGGGGCTGCCCTTTGCGAAGGAGAGGAACGGAGAAGACGAGCCCGGCCGGAGAGCAGGTGGGCGGCGGAGCAGAGGCGCTTTCGGAGAGGGAGCCGGAGGGCAGGGCAGGGCAGGCAAACTTTTTCCGCGGGGGCGACCCCTAGTGGGGGCGCTGTCCGGCCCGCGTTGCATTTTTCGTCCTACGGGGGGGAGCGCCGTTCTCAGCTTCTTCTGGGGTGAGTTGGATTGGTTCCGGGAAAAAAAAAAGTATAGGGTGAGGGCATGTGTATTACGTTTTATCACATTCTCTTTTGTTTTCTATAAACTTTACAAATAAAGTTTTTTGGGTGGGGGTATTTAATATTCTGACTAATTAATTTGTTTGCCCAATTTCTGGGTTGCCCAGTCCCTGGAGTTCGGAATGCGAGCGAACGGCGAAAACGTTTTCCCTTCTGCGACTGGCATATGCAGGACAAATCCGTATCTTTAGAGCCACTGAGTGAATGAGCTCAAGTTTTCTCATCTCTGCACCTTTTTCAGCCCGATCTTATTTTCAGGATGATCTGCGATTGCATTATGCCTCGAAACAAGCCAACCGCGTTGAGCTTTCTTTTTCTCCTCTGCTTTTCGAAGCCCCCTTTTTAATGTTGCCAAGGGAAAATGAAGTCTGAACATGAAAATGAAGAGACTGCGAGAGTCGCTCTTTGAGGCAGCATCTGAACGCAGCATTACAGTCTCTGCTCTTCCTTTTCTTTTTTCCCCTCTTGCCCTCCTGTCGCTTGGTAAGAAGAAATACCTGCAAAAGCCAGTTTCATCAAAGCGTGATGGTACGGTATGCAGAGAACAGAAAATATCTGTTCCAGGAATGAGTCATGTAACAATGCCAGATATGTGCATATGTTAATTAAAAAGTACAATGGCATTTTGTCACTGACTCCTATGCTATACATATGTACTTAGTAGTAAGTCCCATTGAGGCTCCCTGGAGTCAGGTGATACTCTTAGGCAAGTGTATGGTAGATTGCAACTAATTCTATTTATTGAGGCATAAATACAGTAAGATTTGGGGGACTTTATCACTGGAGCCCATCAGAGGGCTGAAATGTTACCCTCTTGTAAACAATGAAGCCAAAAGGTTATAAATTTGAGGAGGTACTCTCTGCACTTTCACAGAACACGGTATCTTTACTCTTGTAAATGTTGGCTGGAGTAAAGGGAAACTTAATTAACTTGAAACCATAATGCACAGAGGAGAATATAACAACAGGGTGAAACCTTGATCTCTTGTTGCGGAGATAGAGCTGAAGGCAGAATGATCAGTTTAACCTCATATAGAACTTAATGTTCCCCTGGGGGAGCTCTCTCTTGAAGTATTGATCTTATCAGGAATCTGAAGTGAGAACTGTCATGAACCCATAGCATCTGTTATGGGCAAGAAACGCTGGATTTTAAAACTATTTTAAAGTGATCTATAAGGTAATCGTATTTCCCCCATGAATGTTTTTTAATCTTTGTGATAAATAACAAGGTTGCATTATCAGATGTATTTTTTAAAATCTTAAAAAAACCTTCATTGTCCTGCACCCCGTTTTGCCAACAAGAGTCCTACAGGAGGGAAATGAATGCATTTATAATGTTAGCTTACAGACTCAATCCCTTTGCTCCTGCTTGAGTGAGCACTAGGGGTCACATGCTTTCTGCTGTTGATTAAAAAAAAAAAACCTTTCATGAACTGTAGCTTTATTTATTTTGTTGAATATAGTTGGAAGGATGAAAAAAAATCGTATTTGCTAACACTTGTCAACAAGGCAACTTGAGAGTAAATTAACTTTGTTTTGTGTTTTGCCAGTTTTAAACAGGGATCACCAGTAACACATTTGCTTCAGAAGTTTATTATTTATTCAGAAGTTTATTATATATACACACACACACACACACACACACACACATATTCATTGCACAATATGTTACCAGTTTTTATAGTTTTCAGATGAATCTTCCTCGGGGGGATATGGTTTAAGTATCTCAGCGTACATAGCAAGACATGTTTTCGGAAGCTTTCTTTATTAGGTTCTTTTTAAAAATGATTTTATCTGTTTGCCCATTTTTCTGTTCGATTCTGCTTCGCACTGTGATACACTGAATTCTACATTTTGTTGCAATGGTATATTAATTAGCATTAAAATTGATTTTTTAAAACTGCATTTGATAGAGTGGTTCTGAATAATTCATGAATTCCTGGTTTGGATCACAGTTGGCCTTCTGTGGCATTTTTGTTGCAATTTTTATTTCAGCAGGGCCCATTTAATTCAAAAGAGTTTATGTCTGGGTATACAGCTTACTTTTGTACAGCATGCACAAAATGACTTTAATCTGTACATTGTTACTTGGGAGTAAAATCTTCTGAATTGTATAGTGCTATATTTGGAATATATAGAAGTGCGCTACATAGCATTTTACCTATTGAGTTGACTATAGTTACAGCACCATTCCATCCTGATTTCTTCCTAAATGAGAAGATCCCTGCTTTATATGCTAATAGTCCCGTATATAGTCTTTAACAATAATAAAGAATTTCTGGTCGGTAGCTTGTTTCTTTTCTATTTATGCAGAAAACATGAATGGAGTGGGCCAGTATTCTGACTGTTCACATGGAAGTTTCTCTTGTGTGTGGACAGTTAGAAAGACCAGTGGACACCTCCCATGCACTCAAGTAGGCTTGCAATCTAATTTCATTCAATAGAAGTGGTAATGAAGTTCAACCTGCATTCACTGCCCAGAGTTCCTCTGATAGATGGGTGGTTATATAAATTTATTAAATAAATACCTGCATTATATAGTTCAGAAGGTTGTGGCTGAAGTTTTATAGGCACTTTGGAAACTTGTAGACCAAGAATGATGCACACAGAGTTTCCATATAAGAATTATATGGAATTATTATAACAGTTGTAACTGCAAGGACTCGTCCAAGCAGTCACTGCAGAGTCGGTAACGACTGAGCGCAGAAAAAAAAAAAATCAAGATACAAGAATTTCTAACAAATGTTCCATCTTTTGTCTTTTTTATTGCACTACAAATAACATTTGCGGGATGTCTGTAGATAGGTGTGGAAATGTATTCTAAACAAAGCTTGGCTTCAAATGCATTCAAAGAGTAAGATTTAAAAATAGTGCTTCACAGAAATATGAAATGGAAGCTGGCAATATTAACTCTAAACCTGCTGGTAAATTATTAGTCATTCAAAAATGTCATGTCTCAAAGTTTGGACACAACTAGGTTTTGTAGTTTGTCAAAGTACAAAAACAGTGAATTAGAGGACAAGACTTTTTTCACATTTTCAGGTCTGTTTCTATATGATTTTCAGAGTATAGTTCTTCTTTAGAAATTATAAGGCTTTAAATATTGCAAGTTCTAGATACTTTCAATTAGCGTTGAGATTTGATATGATACAGACTGTATCCTATGATTCTGTAGAACTGGACACATTCTTGTGGGGGCATAAAGTGAGTGGCATGCAACATTGCCACGCCCTCCACCAGTTCTGGAACATCAGAAAACTATTTGGAACAGACTGGGAGGCATGTTTAGGGTTAAAGGAAAAGAGAGAAGGTTCTGCTCCCGGATGGACACAACGAGATTTCACCTGGCAATGATTTTTTCAAGCTGTAGTAGCCTGAAAAATGTAACTGCATTGCTTCCCTTTCCCCAAAACAAACAAGATTTGAATTCTTACACCAAAACATGCACGATGAAATCTTATTTCTGAATCCAGGGGAGTGAGGCTGAACTGAATTTGGAGTAGTCCATTCAGTGCTCTTTGTTATTCATCCTTATGATTAGCTGAAAAAATTTTTTTTCCATATAAATTGGATTGCTTTTATTCTTAACTACATGTGGATCTATACATAAATCTTTATGGAATAGAGCTGTCAGATGAATCTGGCTGTAGATTAATTTATGGAAAATTATTTATTAAAGATGAATCTCTCATTCTCATGTAAATTATATGTTGCATTTGTGAGAAATACTAGTGTTGGGACTTTTTGATTTTTTTGTGTTACTCTGAAATATATGAAGAAAAAAAAGTATCAATAAATATTTGTAAACATGAATGATCCATATTGTTTTGTATGCATACATTTCATTTCTGTTTATCTTTTAAGAAGTCATTCTGCTTTGTTTGCATGAAATAAGTATCAGTGTTGCGTGCATGATTATGTAAGTTTTACTGTCTCTGGCTATCATAAAATGACTTGTTTCTTTGGTATACCTCTTGTAGCTATGAACACTGAAAAAGAATGCATGTTCAAAGCTGTATTACTTGTAGTCTTACTGGGAAAAAAATTCTTTGCTTGCTGATATCTAAAAAAAAAAAAAAAGTTACCTAACAGTAACAGGTAGTATACATGTTACCTCTGTATATTTCTGTATGAAGAAAATGAAATTATGGATTGGATCTAGATTTAGATATATATACAACATGGCTGACAGGAGCAGACTTCCCCATCACTTCCTCCCCATAGCAACCATTCCAGCCCTCAAAATGCTATGCAGAAGATTAGAAATACTGTTGAATGAAATATGCTGTGGTTCAGATGAGAATTGCTTAAAAAAAAAGAGAGAGGTACCTTCTTTGAAGGTACATAAATTCTAATATAACATGTGGAATTGTTTTTGGCATATTTTTGCAATTCCATTTTGTTTTGTTTTGTTTAGCCTGTCTTTTGGCAGAAAAATTCTTACCTTACTTAACTCATTTTAACATTGGCTTTTTTCTCCCAGTACTAGTTATTCCACTCTGTTTGTAGAATCTGCAGATTTAATAAGCATTCCTCTTCATCCAAGCCATTCATAAAAGTATTGAAATGTATGAAGCCTAGGTGTGAACCCTATGGCACATTTCAATTTGATGAGGAATAATTACCCAATCTTCTCTGTGTTCTTCCTATTCCTGCTGTTCAGAAAATAAGGCCACTGTCACCTGGAATTGAGTTCAAGGAGTTATGTAAAGTTTTAAGTATCTTAGTTTTATCAAATATTTAAGGAAAGGGAGGATGTAATATAAGAATTTGGAGGGGAGGATTAAAATAGATTTTGTAAAAAGAAAACAAAAACAAATACATTATTTAGACCAAACCACTGTCATATAACCTCAGTACCAAAGGACTAATAGTGGGTTTAGATATAGATACTCAGAGTTTCTGATAAAAGTTTTGTTTGTTTAATGGGGATCTGGATTCTTCAACTGCTATATCAGATTTGGAGGCACAGGAGAATTTGTATCCATCTGTGCATGCGTGTAATATAAACCATCAGCAATATCCGACTGGGCACAGCTCATTTTTCTTTGGTATATGTAGGAAGTATTCTCTAGCTGTAGGCTCTTACAAAAAAAATATAATCTAGTATTTTGAGTGAACAGAATATTGTCTTAAAAACGTTTCCACATATTTCAAAGGATAAAATGCTTCACAGAACTTTTTTTTTTTAAAGTGTTATTGAAAATTTCCTGAGCTTTACTATCTCTAGGGTGTGCACCATATTCATTGGTCTATACTGATACCTTCTAAAGCAAATTGCTAAATAATATATTGAACTGCTGAAAAGAAATGGAAAGCTTTTGAAATTTGGTAGTTCAGGGAATTGGTTCATGGATATTAGGGCAACTTAAGCAGTCCCTTAAGCGTTTTTATTTAAAACAATCCTGAATGCTAATCAGCACCTTTGTCATTAAGAAAAAAGAGAGAGAAATCCGTGCTTCCTAACAGTAACACTTGATGGCACTCTCTGCAACAATATCCTTTATTTAACAAATAATGCAGGATCTGTGCTGTGTAGAGAGATAGTGGATAGAAGTAGCTGATGATGGAAGATACTGGAATTTCTCAGTTGCTTTTTAAATTGATCCCCTTTTATTTTAAAAAAAGTGTTGATAGTAAAGGAATTTTAAATATAAATAACAAATATGAGGCTTTGTACTGTTATTTTTTTATGGGAGTTCACCTCTATCTGATGTGTTTATATGTATCTTTATATATGTTTATATATTCCTTTTCCAAGGTTTCCTGAGCAGTTTATAAAAATAATAACATCAGTGAATAACATCATGAATATACAAATTCATGAACAACAATGTTTTAATTAAAAAATAACATTCAAACTTTGAAAAGATCTTGATTGCCACCAAATGATAATAGAATAGATATTAAGTTACTTTCTCTAAAACATAATTCTACAGATAGTACCACTAGTGAAAGCTCTTTCCTTAGCATGTGAAGAAAAATGTCCACCGATTATTTAAGCACAGGAAGAAGTTGATCTAAGAATTAGAATTCCTTCATATATGTAAATCTTAAGAAATACACATCAACACAGTGTGCATGAAACAAACACAGCTTCAAGAATGAGAAGTTTTCTGGGCCAGTCCAAGCTGTATTTTTAAATCAATGAAGTACCTAGCCAATTTTCAGAGGTATCATCACATGTAATGCAGTAAAGAAGTCAATCTTGTATATTAATAGAGTAGCCATAGTTCTGACCAAGCTGCTTTTATCTGCTAGAAGCTGTGGTTAACCACAAGACTTGTCTCATAGAAGGTATTGGTTACTGGTCTCTTGTAACAAAAATATGAACCCTGTCTTTGAAAGAAATGAAAACCAGAATGAGTGCTGTCTTCCTCAGCAGACAACCACATCTATTTTGACCCACTGTCAGTTCATCTCCAGTTCCAAATAATTACTGTATTTAGGACTTTCGCTGAAACAGAAATAACTGACCAAGAAATCATCATCATCATCGTCATCCCCCCTTAGGCATGTTATTGATATTCTAGTTCCACATACCCAGATGGCTTCTTTTCAGAACTTGTATGTAAAATATTAAAAAGAAATGTGATTTAAAACAGAATCCTGTGGTACCTGATGATATAAAATGCCCTGGATTCAATTTAAGGTCCCTTCCCAAACTCCATTTGGAGTCAAATACTTCTCCTTTCAAACATGGAGAGTTTAGTCAAAAGAGAAATGAAAACTGATGAGACTTCCCATAGAATCCACCACTGATGTGTTCCTGTCTTCCTGCCTGTCACTTGTAATAAACTTCGTTTTGTTTGTTTTTTGAGGGGGATAGGGGAGGCTGGGCTGAAACTGGTCTTGATCCTTTTGAAAAAAAATCAAGTTGCTTGGACACCATATATTTAAATATATTGCTGAAAAACTTATATTCTCAGCTTCTAGGAGAATTTCAGGAGGCAATGGCAAATCACTTCCAAAAATCCTTGCCAAGAAAACAGCAGGGGCTTAGTCTAGGCAGTTGCTAGGAGTCAAAAACTGATTGTAAGGCACAGAAAAGAATAAAATAAAGTAAAAAAGATGATTTCAGCACATGATTGTGAAATCAAAGAGTAGATGGTGACGAGTCACAGGATAGCTTATACAGATGCATCATTTATATAAACATATCAAAAATATTTTCTGAATATAATTATGGAGTTAAGCTACGTATTTTGAAATGATTATATTCTACTTTTTGTGCTTTTGATACTTTGTATTGTATCATGCCATGTAAGAAATCTCATGAGCAAGTACTAACGTTTCTCCAGCACTTGAATATAATTTGTAAATATGCATGCAGGATAGGCTCCAAAACAAAACAAAAAACAGCCCCTCCTTTTTTTGTTAAAAAAAAAAAAAAACACCACCTTAGGTCAGATTTTCTCATTTGCTCTGTGGTTATAAAATGAATAAAAAATGGAAGAGAAATGAAACTGCTGGATTCAATTGTTCACTATTTTCTATTTCCAAAGATTGTTGTTAATTCCTGATTACAGTTGTTGGAAATAGAAGTCTGAAATGAATTCTGTAAAAGAACATTATGGTTACAGTTTGCATTTCTTTCATCATTTGCTCAAGGGAGATGTTTAGAATAATATCTTCCTCTTTTTGTTTTTGTTTTTTTGGTGTAATGAACATAATCCCAGAATTATGAAATTGTTGTTGTTATTATTATTATTATTATTATTTTATATTGCAGTCACTTATGGTACCTTTATAATTCCTGTTTTAGCTGCTTCCACCATTACCTTTAATTTAGTAGTATCAAATCTTTTTCAGAAGTTGAACTGTGATAATCATAGCACTTGTTTCATTTTAAAAGCCCTGGGGTCTGGGTTAATAATGTCTGTAGGAGCAAGGGTGGTTCAGTGGGCTTCAGTAGTGGGACTGATACTAGTGCCAGTTATGGTGTGTTACGCAAAATTAATTTTAGTAAACAGACAAGGATGTTTTAGGTTTTTTTTTTTGTTTTAATCTGTACAATCTATATAGAATACATGTTTTGGGTTCATGTTGGCATGAGGGGGAATAAGCTAATGCATGCTTTTCCATCCCAATGTGGCAATAGGAGATGTGAAGTTATTTTTTATGTTTATGTTCATTTGAATGAATGCTGTATAAAGATTAATGTACTTGGTGTAATATTTTGGTTTTCTTTTTTCATTAAGCACACAATCAGAGTTTATAGAACTAACAGGAACAGTTTCTAGTTCATAAAAAATTCTGAAATGCAATTTGTGACTTCACATAGTAGTAAATATTCTTCACAGACATTTATTATATTGAATTATGCTTTTAATATGAGTTGAATAAATTATTTCCATTTTTACATAATTGTGTTGGCTATTTATGATTAGACGGCCAGTTTACTCATTTTATATTAATGAAATTTAAGAAAATTGGCAAAGTAACAGAATACTGTGACAATGTGTATTGCATGAAAATGTAATCTCTCTGGAACTAAGGTTCTCTTCACTTCTGCTTATATGGA
This sequence comes from Python bivittatus, assembly GCF_059951505.1. Lineage (NCBI taxonomy): Eukaryota > Metazoa > Chordata > Lepidosauria > Squamata > Pythonidae > Python > Python bivittatus. The sequence goes on from NW_028277035.1 coordinate 73,835,658, forward strand.
TTTTTAAATACATTTTATGTTTTGCTTTTTCATTACAGTGTATAGCACAAGGGCATTCGTCCTCTGCTGTACTTCATAAATTGGTAATCTCTGTTGCAATATCTAAATTTTTTGTGGCATCCCATATGGAAAAAGCAATTTATTCCCTTATCCTGCTAGGCCAGTATCCTATACCAAAATGCTGGCATTTTTAGAAGATGAAACCTATACAAGTGAAATTACCTTGAGGGTCAGGTAATTTTAAGATGACTTTTTAAAAAAATATTCAACTATATGCTTATAAAATTTATGTAAGACTGATACATGATTCCAAAACTATGGTATTTCTAAAAATACAACATTAATTCCATGCATTTTTATTTATAAATAAGTTAATTGGATTCTATATCACAAGCCTCCGAGTACAATAAGTAGCCAAAAATTTCTTATACTGAAGTCTTAAACATTACTATTCAAAAATACATTGATACTTATTGCCAGGTTACTGTGCAAAGGACTGCAGCCTTAATGGCATATACAGCCTTTTAAAATATTATTAAGAATATCACATTCATTTATTTCAATCCTATATTTAAGGTGAATATATAATTTTTATTGGGTAATTCCTGAAATTTATGTGGCTAAGCTGTAATTGACGTATAGTCTTGATTTTGCAGCTCGTCAAGACCTAGATTCCCATGCTAGTAATTTGGAAATCTTGCTTCATCCTAACTGAGCTTGACATTCAAAAGATGTTTTATGGCTACTAATATTTATCTTCTCTGTAATCTGTATACTACTAAAACTCTCATGTCTGTAATCTTCAGTTGGGCAAACGATGCATCATAGGGCAATAATTTTTGAACCCTAGGTACCTCAAATGGTCTAACGTACAGAATGCATCCAAAATCCGGGACCCATTACCCCTGTGGGATTGAAATTTGGGAAATTTCTGGCTGCTTCAACACTGGTGTGCTGCTGTGCTACAGCAGTCAGCCCAGGTCATGTATTGTCATGGGCATATCCCTGACCTCTTTCCTGCCTCCCTCTGTCCCCTGCACCCAATCAGCTGGTGGCAAGGCCTGGCGGATGAGTAGCAATTGGCTGCTTTGGAAACAAGGCAGAAATCTGAAATCTCTTAATGTCTGTGGGCATTGAGGGAAGGATAGGGGAGCGATATGGATGCCTGCTGGCAAGGTAGGGCTGGCTGGAGGATGCTGGTGATTGACAGGTGAGCCCCCTTCCTTGGGGACATGCTGGTATGGGGAGTGTGGGTGCAGTTTTACTCATGGTCCGCAGCTCCATTTGTTGCACCTCAGCCCAGCAAAGTAGCAGGCAGTTCCAAGGGTGAGCTGAGGAGGAGGACGAGGCTTTACTGGAGCTCTTCTGAGGATCATGAGGGGAGGGCAAATAGCATAAGCCTATATTATATGTGGGTGGATGGGAGGGAGGGAGGGAGTGAGGGAGGGAGATTTGCCCCCGCCAGCTTCCCACAAGCAAAGTCAGTGGGGAAGCCAGCAGGAAGTCACTCACACACACTGCTTTTTTGCCCTTGGTCATTCTATTTCTCTGTTTAAGTAAGGAAATATCTCTGAAATGATCCAGTGGGTCACGGGTTGTCTGTTATTAAAATATAATCAATCACAAGCTTTTATTTGTAGATTTGTGCTGCAATAAATCAGTAATCAAGTTTTACAGAGTTTGCTTTAGTATAATATGTTGGCAATATTGTGATGCTTTGCAGTGTTTATAAAAATACTTATTGTTGTAAAGTCTTTTGAACTCAATCCAGGGCAAACAATTATAGTAAAATTTGTTTTACATATTAATTTTCTTAATCCTTTAGAAGAAAACTCCATGGTGTCCACATTTGAAGGAATTTACTTTCCTTAATTCAGTGAAACATGTGAATCAGAATAGTTGGCATACAAATTATATCATCATCATCATCATCATCATCTCATTCTGTTTTTATCTGTGTAGCTTAAACAGGCTTAAAGAAATTTTGAACAGGATGCTGAGCACCAAGATTGAAGTCTCAGGCTTCTCCTTGAGGCCTTCTGGGTCCACACACCCTTGTGCTATCTCCTGCTTTGATGTGCAGCTTGGTAGTTTTTGCTGCCACCGCCTATCTTCTGGAGTGCTACACCTGGCATCTATTCCCCTAGCCCATGTGTGAGAGAGTTAGGACTCCCATACCCTGTGTTACTTTCTTGTAAATTAAAGGAAGAAAATGAAGTAAATTCTATAATACAGTTTCTTAGTCCTGTAGCTTTGAGTGTCTGGCTATATAAGTCGGGTATTTTCCTCCTCCCTTTTGGGAGATTGATTTTATTTATGTCTTGAGAGATCAATCTACCTTTACTTTGAAAAAAAAAATGAACATAGGGAATTAAATGAAACCCCTTTGGGGCTTTAAGTATTCACAAGCAGATATTCATTAGCAAAGGAAATAAAAATAACAGTTATTCAAATCTTAGAAAGTAACTTAAAAGGTTCTCTTACAGAAGAACAGATAAGGTGCTATGCAGACCACAAGATAATGCTTCTGCTTCTAATTTAGAGGTAACTGCTATAAAGAGGTTCCAAGTTGCAGAAAACACACAAGTACTAGGCTTGTACAGATAACATAAATACTAGAGACAATATTAGGCTCTAATGCAAAAAAGAATCCCTATAAAGCAATGTTTCTATTTTTTTACCAATTCTTTAAATCAGATTTCCCTCTGTTTCAATTATTCCTGTACTTTTCCGGGTATCTAAAAGATTCTAGTCAGTTGATTCTAAGGCTACTGGGGAGATGGAATAAACCCAGATTATCTTCTCAGTCTTGGTTTCCAGCTTCTGCTTTTGTTTAAAGTGACATTTTTTTCCTTGAACAGCAGAAAGAGATGGTTTGGGGATTAATCTCCCTGTGTATGTGATCTGCAGCTATACCTCAGTTGGCTTGTATGCATATTGAGGCTTAATGCTGCTAGCTGCCAGTAAAGGCTTGTCTGCCAGTTCACAATTCAGTGACCAGAATTTTCTCTCTCTGGTCCTTTCCACATTGATTTTTTATATTGTTTTTGAGTGCTTTTATTTCTACCTTGATTAACTAGATTTTGAACATGTTAAAAATTAATAAATAGCCCAGTTGAATATAAACAGATTGCTTGTAGTCATGGAATATAATAAATTATATATATTTATACTTTCTTCATTGTTTTAATTTAAATTTTTTTTTGGTGTTTGGAATTTTTTGATTTATAGAGCAATTGTATACATCACTATGTCTTAAAGAAACCCTATAGAGCTTATGTATAGGATTGTAGTCTTGGTGAGTTCATTGAAGGCTTGATTTTAAAGAATTAAATATTTTAGTGAGTTATTTTATTATGCTAAATTAATCAACAAAAGAAAATACAAATGAATCATTAGCATTTAAATCTTGGGGCAACTCAAAATTGATAAGCATGAGTAATTGAAAAAAAGGAAAGAGAGGGAAGGAGGGCCTGAAAATTTTGTTATAAATAGAACAATGTCAACATCTTTCATCCTGTTGCTCAAAAGTCTTCTTCCTTGCTCCTAATTTAAATACTGAAAAACAGCAATCCATTGCTGCGATTTAGGTGGAAAGAGAATTCCATAAATTTGGGGTTATTATTTAGAAGCCCTGCTAGCTAATCAATATCCCATGTACCTCACAGGCGGGAGAGACTCTCAGCAGGCTGTCACTTGATAACTTAACTGGAAGGACAGATACTGTTGTGGCAAGACACTGCATTATGTAAACCAGTGCACTGCATGGGATTTTAAAGGTAATAGCCTGTGCTTTGAATTGGGCCCAGAAGCCTACTTGTAACCTGTGCACCAACTTTAAAATAGACTATAGTCCTGTGACATGTTGGGTCATCCTTTGAGAGACAGGTAGTGCAGTCTGATGTGACCAAAATGAACATTAAATTTTAGGCTGACCACATTTTTTTACCCCAATGCTGGACAGATTATTTTATCCCAACCTTAAATGGATAAGCAGAATGACACAGGTGGGCAAAAAAGCAGTGGGAGCAGCAGCAATTTCAGACTTCCTGCCAGCTTCCCCATTGACTTTGCTTATGGGAAACTGGCAGGGAATGTTGTAAATCATGATCACATGACCACAGGATGCTACAATGGCTACAACTTTGCAAATAAAACTGGTGTGAACATCATGGAAATTTCAGTTCCACAGGAGTAATGGGTCCTGGATTTTTTTATGCATTCTTTTAAGTTAGTGGATTTTAGGTACCTTGATTCAAAAATTGTTGTGGTATACTGCACTGTTTGGGCTCACTTGAGGGTACAAATGGATAAACACAATGAGAGTTTTAATAGTATATAGATGTTATTGTACATTGGTGGGATTGAGCTGCTGGCATGCTAACCACTGGATTTTGTGCCAGATACAGCTTCCAGGTGATTTCCAAAGGCAGGCCTATATTATTGTAGCCCAACTGACTTGTAATTAAGGCATGGCTTATTGTCACCAGGACATACTGGCTCACAGTGGTACACCAGTGAAAGCTGGGTGACAGTCTCTTTGACCATGGCTTCCTCGTGCAGTTTTACCAGTAGTCAAGAGTCCAGGAGGACTCTCTTTCCTAATAGTGGCAAATGAGTTTAAAAGAAATTTGGAAGCCTATACAGGATAGGCTTTGCAACTGGATTCAGAAGTGAAATCTATAGGAATGTGCCAGACACTGAAACAGCTGTTAAATAGAAAGGCTATTTATGAGGTTTTCTATGAGGTACAGATGAAATCCTTGTGGCTCTGACCTTGGTGTTCTGTAAGGCCTTGAATGCCTGGTGGTTTTCCCAGGCCTTGCATTAAGATGGATGGAGCCCTTTGTTGGATGTATTTTTGTATAGAGTGACCAGATCCCATCTTGTTTTCTTCTTACTGTGTCTTCATTGTTTGTTATATTGTGAGCCATCCAGAGTTCATTTGGAGTCATGTGATGTCTAAATTGAAATAAATACCTGCAGAAGGTTTTAAGGCTGAAAGAGAAGAGGCAGTTAATGTATTAACACTTTGTCAGCAAATATGAAACAAGCATGTATGGTGAAGAGATTGGAAAAGAGCTGTATAAATATCTCTACTGAAGAACAGAGATGCAGGACAATATGCAAATAATAATAATGACAACAACATCAAATAACATCTGCCTATCCCAGATTCTTTGGAAGGATTCGATAGGTGGATAAAAATGCCAAATCCAGTCTAAACATCTAGCTGACTGTGTGACCAACAATACTAATAAGTAGTATTACAGGAAACAAAACATGAGTGTTGAAATAATGCAATAAAGACATGAACAGAATGTTGGCAAGGAAAAGCATTACATGGTCCATTTCTACGAAATATTGAGGGGAAAGTGGAAAAAGATACAATGTGGCAATTGGAACTTTAAACAAAGGAACTGAAGACTGGATATGGGCTGCTCAAGAGCAATTCGAACTAATGCAATCAAGGCCAGAATTTAAAAATCATCAAATGATTCGAAGTGCAGATTGTGCAAAGAAGCAGAAGAAACAGTAGATCATATATATATCAGCTTGTGCAAGAAGATCGCACAAACTATGAACAACAACATAATACAATTGCCAAAATGATTCACTCCCTGCCAGCTTCCCACAAGCAAAGTCAGTGGGGAAGCCAGCAGCAAGTCGTAAGTTGCTCACACTCCCACTGCTTTTTTGCCCTTAGTCATTCTGTTTCCCTGTTTAGGTAAGGAAGTATCTCTGAAATTATGACCCAGTGGGCCACGGGTTGTGTAGTTTTTTTAAACAAGGCATAAACTTTTCAACTACAGTGCACATCATCAGATACAATAGAGTGATTGGACTGATTTAAATTGGAATGAGATGGGTATGGGAAGGATGAGAAAACAGAAGATTTAAGTGACATGAAACAGATTATAAGCACCTTATTAATTAACTGTAATGTGTTAAAAATCCATTGTTTTTGTTGAAACCTTTTGATGTATATGAGTTCAGCAATCTCCCTCTAGGTCAGCTAGAGTCAGGACACTCAGGGTCTTGTCAAATGATACGCCTCCCCCCTCCTGAGATCCGTATTGCTCCCACTCTTTCGTTTATTTCGTGAATTGTTAAAGATCTGGCTGTTCTTCCAAACCTTGGGTTAGGATGTGATTGAGCCCTCTTGATTTGTTTGTTTTTTTGTTCTATGCTAATTTATCTTTCTTTAATATAATTTGTATTCTCTTAATTTTTTAAATTGTAAGCTGTCCAGAGAGCAGCTTGAAATTGAAATTGGAATTGAACAGTCTTGAAATTAAATGAACAGATGAACAAATTATGCTGAAGTTTCTTTTTTCCAAAATGGCTGCTTTGGAGTGTTCTGGAAGGTTAAGATGCTCTGATATTACTTTGTCTTTGTTTTGAGTCCTGATTTCAAACTTGTGTCCATTAACTCTTTTTTAAAAAGTTTGGGATGTGCACCCAGGATAGAATCCAGAGTAGCATTGCTGGAAGATGATGGCATGTATCATATTATAGGAAGAACACGTGAAGGCACCTCTAACCTTGTGTGTGAAGTTGTTGACGTCTATGATAGTGCTGTTGGCATAAATGTGGGGGCTTGTTGCAGGGATTGGTTCCCATGTTAACATCATTGTTCTGTTATTTCTCCTTCTTTGTGAGAATTTGCTTCAGGTTGGGTGGTTGTCTGTATCTGAGTATGGGCCTGCCACCCAGTGCCTGAGAAAGTACAGTGTCATTGACAAGTATGGTTTGTAGCTTATTAGTAATGCATTTAAGTGGCTTGGGCTTTGGCTGTGAGGTGTAGGTGAGAACCAGTGGATTTCTTTTGTTGTGGTCTGTTTTATAATAGATCCTCCCAGGAAATTATTCCGGCTATTTTGATTTGTCTGTTGATCTCATTGGGTGGATGGGTAGTTCAGTCACCTGAATGCCTGAATTGATTCCATCAGTTGAGTATCTTTGCCAAGTGGGTAAGAACAAATGTGATTCCGACATAACACATGGGTATAGATGACAGATTTGGTGATATGTTCTGGAAGGGAAACTGGAAGCATGTAGGCATGTATAGTTTATACCAGAATGTGAGCTTAATTAAGGCTAACGGGTGTGAGAAAACTTTACACCTGAGGAGCTTTAACAATGAAAATGAAGCTACAGTAAAAACTAAATTTGGAGAAGCTGAGTGGTTCACAGTAGGAAATTGAGTGAGATAAGAATGTATATTGCCCTATATCTGTTTAATTTGTTCAGCTGGCTAATATATTATAAATATGGTAGGACTGAACTACTAGAAGGTTGAAATATTCACAATTCCACATGCACAGATGGCACAATCTTGTCTGTTGAAAGTTCAGGAATCAGAATTGGAAAGGACTCAGAGATTATCTAGTTCAACCTCCAGGTCACTATAGGATCTGCTAAAACATTTTGAAGAGATGGCTACTTAGCCTCTGTCTGAAGACCTGCAGTGAAGGAGAAAACACCACTTTATGAGTCAACCTATTTCACTGGCCGACAGGTCTTATGGTCAGGAAATGCCTGAATCTTTTCCCATGTAGTTTTAACCCACTGGTTCTGGTCCTGCCATCCAAAATGATTGGGAACAAATTGATTCCCTCCTCTATAGGACAACCATTTAGATATCTGAAGACTGATATGATATCTCTCCTCAATCCACTTCCACACTTCGATTAATTCCCTTAACTGTGCCTTATAGGATTTCGTTTCCAGACCCCTGACCATCTTGTCAGTCCTTCTCTGAATTCATTCCAGTTTGTGGATGTCCTTTTTTAGATTGTAGTGCACAGGACTGGACAGAGTCTTCCAAGTGGGGCTCATCAAGGAAGTGTAGAGTGAGTTAATTACTTCCTGTGATCTGGATTCTGTGTTCCTGTTAATACACTGTAAAAAATGTCTTTTCATCAGTTACAACACACTGTTGCTTGTATTCACCTTGTGATCTATGAGAACACTCAGATCTTTTTTTGCATGTACATTGCCAAGCCAGGTGTCCTCCATCTTATACTTGTGCCTTTGATTTTTTTTTTCTTCTAAGAAGCAGAACTTTATAGTGTTCGGTGTTAAATTTCATCCTCTTCATTTTGGCCCACTGTTTAAGCCTGTCTAAATCTTTTTGAATCTTCTCTTTTTCTTTTAAAGTGTTAGCCACACTTCTAATTTTGCATCATTTGCAAATCTGATAATTATCCAGGTCAGTAATATATTTAACATCTATATGAAACCACTGATTGATGTCATCTGTCAGTTTGGGGTCCAGTATCATCAATATGCAGATTGTATCCAATTGTACATCTCAACCCTAGGCTGCCCAGGTGATGCTGTTAATACCTTGACCTAGTGCTTGGAGGCTGTTTGGGTTCTGGATGGTGAGAAACAGACTCTGGCTCAGTCTTGCCAAAACTAAGTGGTTGTGGCTGTTTGGACTCCCTGGAGCTGGGAATTTTTAAATTTTTGGTCTTCAGTGGAGTTACCTTTCCCCATTTAAGACTAGTGTGCAACTTGGGGGTTCTCCTAGACTTACAGCGATTGCTCAAGATCACTCATGCCCTGATCACCTAATAATTGAACTATTGCTGGGCCCTCTACATGGCATTCCACCAATCTGTAAGACTAGGAACATTGCCAACAAAAAGGGTAAGGATAGTCTGGCAAATCTTTCCCAGTGTAGGTGTCAGGTTGGCAAGTGTATAATTTCCTGGGTCCTCCTCCTTCCCTGTTTCAAAGACAGGATCGATAATTAAGGTTTGGGAGAGCTCATTTTGATGTAAGTAAAAATGAAGTAAAAATGGAAAGTGAAAATTATGGGTTAATATCAGATATTAAGCAGATAAACAGAGTATCAACCACCATGCATAATAAACATACAATTAAATAGCAAATTAATGAAGGTGGTAGCAAGGATTTTTTCTTCTTTCTTATTTAGAAAAGTTAATAAAATACATGTTTCCAAAAATGTTTGTCTACAATACAATCTACATTTTTAAAACGGCTTACATATCTGACTTAGACTTAAAACACACACTATTTTAGTCCAGAAGAATGGAATAAATAAACATTAGAAACATCTCCTTCAATCCAAAGGAGATTGAATGTGCTGGCTCACATTCATGAAAAAGTACAATGACGTGTTCTTATCCATAATTAGTCAACCAAAGCTAAGTTTGGACAGATGGGAAGAAAATGAAGCTGAAGTAATTTTATAATATTATGTACAAAAGTATTAGAACATTTCCTTAAAGAGTGAGAGGCATGTCTTCCATTTCCTGAGAACCAGTATCTCAAAATTCAACACATACATAAAAAATATATTGCATATCACTCTATATTGGATCATAATGATTATATTTGAACTTTTTCCAACTTCTTTCATGTTATATTTCTGGTACTCAAGCTGTACATCTTATAACTAATTGATTAATTAGCTAAACAACATAACATCAGACTTGACTCCTGGTAGCTATATGGAAAAATGTTTGTAGCAACTGTTTGTAGCATTATGACATTCTAGTAACGTCTTTGATCTTGTCTATCAGTTTTATCTTTTGTTTTCCTTCTTTTTCCCTTTCTCTCAACCGTAACAAGCAGAATTGTTTTTCTTAATCCATTATCCTCTTATATCACATGCTTTAAGTATCTGAGTTTCTACTGCCACTCTAAGGGAGTCTGCCACTCTAAGGGAGCAGTCAGTCTTTATATGGTCCAGGATTGTTTTTGAAATTCATCTTAGTAGTTGTCTCCTAGAGTCACTGGGGGTTGGGTGACATATAAATTTAACAAATTATAATTATAATTATTAGAATGCATCTATTTACTTTCTCCTGTTCTTTCTTAATGTTCATGCAATACCAATCTTTGTTATCACAGAAATACCCTTAGCCATCATAATCATGTTTAAATTTGCCATTGCTTTCCTATCTAGGATTAATCTTGAATCATTTCTTTTTGTGCTGTCCATGTAAGGAAAGCCAATCTTGGCTAACTTTGAAAAATGAGTCCCAGAACTGTAGGCTAGAATGGCAAGTTGAGAAAACATCAAATTACTTCAGTCCTGTTCCCTAAAACAACAGTGGATGTGTCCTTATAATTATTAGGAGGTGACATTGAATCAAAGAAGACTTTAATTAATTTTTTTTTAAAGGGGGTGGGGGATAATTGATACATTTACACTTGATTTTTAAATTTTGAAAACCTGTCAGGAGTGCTAACTTTTTAGGGAGTCAGGGACTCCATCCCACCCGATCTCACAGAGAGGGCATGCTTCGGATCTCCACGGTAAAAGAAGTTCGATTAGCGGGGTCCAGGAGGCGGGCCTTCTCCGTTGTGGCCCCCACCCTTTGGAACCTCTTGCCCCCGGAGTGAGACAGGCCCCCTCACTCCAGGCCTTTCGGAGGGATTTGAAGACCTGGCTCTGCCATCTGGCCTGGGGCGGGGAGGGAGAATATCAGAAATGGGGTTGGCTGGCCCCTTAGCGGCCTGGTGTGGCCCCTATCGGCCTCTTGGATTTTTTAGCTTTTTTATGTTTCTAATGTTTGGTTTTTATAACTTTTAATTGTATTTATGTTTTTAGTGTGTTGTAAGCCGCCCAGAGTCCCCCATTGTGGGGAGATGGGCGGGGACAAGTTAAATAAAAAAAATAAAATAAAAATAAAATTATGTTTAAATAGATTTAAATTGTACTGCAACTAATACTTTTGTTTAACATTTATATAGCGAGAACAGGAAAACCGCCAAGGGAAAATTTATTTTAGTAAGGGGATATTGGGTCAGTATTTAGTAGGAGGAAAATATTAAACAAGTATTATTGATATATACTAGGTAAGAAGTGACTTAATAGGAATACGTTTTTACATATAAGTGAGTGGGTGCATGAGAGATGTAGAAGATGAGTCAGAGTAAAGTTTTGAGATTCTTACTGTGAAATGAAATATGCAAGAAATTGGCAGAGGCTTCCATATTATGAGGTGAGACAGAGAATACTTTTCCATCTGCAGATTATATATTTTATAAAATAGAGGATTCGAAATTGGACCGACTTTGCAGTGAAGCTTCTTGGATGACCTTGGGATAGTGATGACCTTTAAGGCTGAGACATTTCCCATAGATATTAATGAGAAGTATGAAGACATGGAATAAATCTCCTATTTGCCATTCAGACCTCCTTGAGATATTTAGTTTCCAGAAAGATGTTTGTGCTGTTTTCTGGCAGATTCTATATTATTGTACAATCTTAATTGAGCAAGGAGTATAAACTTTCTTGAGGCTGGGGCTGAGCTGATTGGCTAGCTAGCTGCATAAATAAAATGAAACTACCTGTGACTGCCACAGAGGATATGATTGGCAATGTCATGATATCACCAGAGTAGGTACAGCCATTTTTTTCAAACTTTAGGGATAGTGGACTTTTGTGAGGGTTAAGGGGCAAAGTGAGTGCCGTAGTCCTTGAAGAGAATTAAGATACCCATTTTATACCCTTAGAACATTGGTTCTCAACGGGGGCGGTACTGCCCTCCGGGGGGCGGTGGGAGGATGCTGAGGGGCGGTGAACTTGTTTTGCGCGGTAGGGAGGCGGTGGGCATGTTTTGGGCGGTAGGGGGGCGGTGGGCATGTTTTGGGCGGTAGAGGGGCGATGAGCATGTTTTGGCATTCGAACTTAATTCTAAAACTCCCCCAAAAATTTATTAAATCGATTATCAGGCTTACACCATTTGTACCAGCAATAAAACGAACTTACGCGACGGCTGCCCTCACACACTTCTAAGAATGGTGAGATGAATTTGTATTCTAGGTAGGATGACCTTGAAGAACTCGACACTACGATTCTTCTCCGATCCCAACCAGCACAGCGCATGCGTCAGTTGTCTTCCCGCGCGATTAATTGCAGCGCGTGCATCAACTGTCTTCCCGTGCGATTAATCGCAGTGTTTGCGTTGAGCGTCCTTTCAATATGAATGTTTGATTTGACCCGTTTTTTTTTAGTTGCTTTTCGTTCGCTTCATTTTTTTTGCATTAGTCATTTTAATTTTAATAAAAGGAATGCAATTACCTTCCAGGGCAAAAGTATCGAGTTAAATCGAAGAAATTTGGTGTGTAAGTCTACTGAAAAAAATTACTTAAAATTTTTGCCTTTTATAATTCAGTAACTCCCCCCCCTCCCCAAAGGGTGGCGTTGAAAAATTTTCCGCTCCTTAGGGGGGAAGCAGCTTCAAAAAGGTTGAGAATCACCGCCTTAGAACCTCCCTCAAGTGGGATTTTTTTTTTGAAGAATGGAAGGAATGTCTGAGGCCTCTGCAAAACTTAAAGATTTTGCCTTTTAGCTCCACCAGTTTCCCCTGCCCCCCAAATTATTAAAGTTTTGTCCCACTTTGATTGCATGGGCTACTAAAAGGATACTTGGGAGATACATGCCAGTTGCAATGGCATATAGGTAGTCCTTGGATTATGACTCTAATTGGGACCGGAATTTCTATCAATAAAGTGAAGTGGTTGTTAAGAAAAACATCATAGGACCACACCGCTTAGCAATGGCAGTCCACGCAGTCCAGTTTGTGGTTGTTAGGCCAGGACTGCGTGTTTGTTAGGCAAGGACCTCATGCTTTTCTTGCTCTGCACTGCCTCCGCTTCAATTTGCCCACCTATCTCCCCCCCCATCTCTTCCCTTTTGGCCGCCCTACACAGCATGGCCAAGATGAAGTGGCCTCTGTATTCTACTGCCATTGCCCCACCACCACCGCCCTCCGCCAACCTTCTTCGTCTTTGAAAGCAGCAGCAAGCCATGGCAGAGAGATTCATATGTTGGTGGCGGCTCTTCAAAGGGAGAAGCAGAACCAGGAGAAGCAGAAGCTCCTGTGGATGGTGGGTCTTCCTAGGATGTTTGTGCTCGGGTGCCAGGCGGGTCCGAGGCAGGCCAGCACAAACCCCGTCCTGTGGGGCAGGCATGTCAGCGTGAACCCTGGCTACCAGCAGGCTGAGACTGCTGAAGCGGGGCAGGTCTACCAGGAGTTCAGTGGCTGGGGAGGCAGCAGCTGAGGCAAGTCTTGTGGAGGGGAGGCTAGGTGAGGACAATGACGAAAGTCAGTGGCGACAAAATACAGCAGCCTTTCATCTTGGGCATGTTATGCAGGGTGGCCAAAAGGGCAGATATGTGTGTGTGTGTGAAACAGAGGCATTTTGCGTAGGGCAGGAGAAATGTCTGTGGGATACTGTGATGGTTGTAAATGCAAGCCAGTCGCCAAGTGCCTGAATTTTAATCATGTGACTGTGGGGATGCTGCAGTGGCCGCAACTTTGAGGACCTGATGTAAGTCCATTTTTACAACACTGTTGTAACTTTGGACAGTTGCTGAATGAATGGATGTAACCCGTGGACTACCTGTACTACTGTTCAGCAGTGACCACACACATATAAGGGGCAATGTGTTCTTTTGAATTTGAACAACTAGGAATACTTGCTCTAGAGTAGAGTTTAGCAAACTATGGCCTGCAGGCCAAATGCAGCCCCCATGTGTTTTTATATGTCCTGTGGATGGATGGCAGATTGTTAGGCTTGAGCTCAGCTGAGCTCCCCAGGACCAGAGGTGGGGCATCCTGGGCAATGGCAGCCTATGCATGGCCTCTTTGCTGGTGAGTCAGTGCTGTCCAGTGGCTGCTGCACTCTTTGATCTTCAGACCTGCCAGCTATGCCCACAGAGGAGGGTGGGTTCTGGCCTATAGAGAAAAAGTTCTCTGCTCTAGACACAGCTAGGTTAGGTAATGTAATACTGTATAAGAACAATTCAGACATGTTGAGGTGGATTCCAGCTAATTCTTCAGAGGGGAATTATATTCTGAATGAACATCCCTAGAACTCTTATATTATTTTAGAGATAAATGAAATGCCAGTTACACATACTGTATATGCAAAAGCACTTTTTCTTTGTTTCCCCCACCCCATCCAAGTTTGATATTCAATTCCATGGTATTATAAAAGAAGGAGAAACATGGAGATAAATTACTAAAATTGTTTCTTTTGCTGGTATTAATAGACATACCATAAATGCCTTATCAAGAGGTTAACAACTTCATGCAGTTAAAAATACTACCCAGGCTTATATCAGGGATATTATAGTCTTAACCTTTCAGAATTTAATAGGAAATTCAGTTCTCAGCCATGCAGTTAACCACTTGTATTTCAGAGAAACTTGTCTTTATCTTAGAGCATTTAGCTTCTTGCAAAGTTTTAAAATAGAAATCATATTGCTAAGTGAAAGAATAAGTATATTTTGATATTGAATTTTATGTATTCATGAAATATGAGATTCTTGATTTTTTACCAATATACAGACAAGAAAAGATATATATATATATATGTGTGTGTGTGTGTGAGTGTGTATGTGTGTGTTAAATTGAATAAAAATAATGTCTAGTATATATGGGTGACTTTGGGCCAGTCACTCTCTCTCAGCCCAACTCGCCTCTCAGGGTTGTTGTGGGGAAAATAGCAGGAGGAAGGAGTATTAGGTATGTTCACTCCCTTGAGTTACATATAAGAAAGTTGGGATAAAAAATCTATTAAAAAAAAAGATTTTAATTGTGGTAAGACTAGAATTCCAAATTGATGCAATTACTACTTCAGATGCTCCCTTTTATTTGCCTCAGATGTGCAAGTGAAGGATAACAAACTAGTCTTTTTTATACCGAGAATGCTCTTACAGATGTGAAACTATCTGGAGATACATTCTGTTTTGAGATGTGGTGCTGATTACCAGATTTGTTCAAAAGGAGTTGGACCAATTCATAAAAATCATAAGGATTAATGGCTATTAGCCTTGAGGAGAGTGTGACTACATCTGAAGGCCATCTGATAGGAAGCTAGTGGGCTTCCTTGTGCAGTTGGTTGGCCACTGTGAGAGCAGACTGTTAGACTAGATGGCCAGGGTTCCAATCCTGCAGGACACTGCTTATGTTCTTATGTATACTGTAATGGCATGTGGGAAAGGCCTTGGGAGACTGGGCCAAGAGAACGGTCATAGCCCGCAGCTGGATAATGGGTGGAACAAGAGGCTCAGAAAGGTGGGGCGGGGGAGGATTGTACTTTCAGATTTGCAAGATGGATGTCAGCCTTACTAGATAGACCAGACAGGAAACATGACCAGATGCACTTATTCTACTTTATTGTAAAGCTACATTGGCCTGATTGGGGGGACTTTCTGATCTAATGTATGGCTGCCAGTGTCCTCTATCTTGCTGGCTTTCACTTTATAGCCCTAAAAAGCCTCATGTGGACACTAAAGCTTATAAACAAAAAGAAAAATAGCTTGCTGATAGTATCTTGGATTTTCTGTTTGTTTGAGTTTTCAAATATTTTAAGACTCAGCTGGTGGAGTTAACCTGGAAATATTTTCTCATCTAGTAGCGTATTTAAAGATTGGTTATTTTTAATAAATTAAAATTTGTGCTTGCAGTTTATTCCTCTAAATTGGCATACAAGTGATTTGTAATCCCTGGTTTCTTCATGACAAGGTTTGATGCAATACAATTACTGGCTAAGAGATCATTGCTATCTTAATGTGTCCGTTTCCTTGCGATGAAAATACAATAATACTGAGTTATCACACTGTGAAGAAGAACCTTATACACAGGCTATATCTTCCTGCTTATTTCAGTTTCACTATGTATCTGTAATATTCAATTTTCTTCAGGTCATAGCTTCTCCTTAATTATATTAAGGTAGCTAACTGCTGTATTAAGGAGGCATAAAATGAATGTTTGCCAGTATTGCCTCTTTTTGCATGGCAAAAATTGGAGATCTGTCGTCTTTGCAAACATGTCAGTGGTTTGTACACAGAATCTATCTCTTGTCTATCTAGCACAGACAAGATTCAGTGTTTTGTTTTATGACATAATATCTGGGGATAGGATTTTTTTAAAACGAGTGGCACCATTTTCAGTACTGTTGGAGCAATGCACAAAATAATATTCTAGAAGTGGAATATATTACCAACCTATATATTTATCTTTTGATCATGAACTCTACATGAATTCTCAACTCTAGAATTCAAGAATAATGAGTTCCTGGGTCTGTACAATTGACTTTTTTCAGTGGATTGTGTTTTAAGAGGAAGGAAATATAAACCCATATTTTAGTTGTCTTTTGCTTAGTTCAGTATAAAAATCTTAATGTAATAAATATCTCTTCCCTCTTTTGTCACAATTTCTGTACTTCTAAGCAGCGTTTAAACCTGTCATGCACAACCAGACGCTCTAGAGCTGTGTGTAGTTCTCCAAAAGCTTTGGGTTTGGGTTTTAAAAAGTCACAATGAAATTAGAATTTTTAATGTGACAGAAAACAAAAATAATTTAATATACAATTGGAGAATAATTGTGTCAACTATATTTACTTACTACATGTTTATTTTTATTTAATTTAATGTAAATAAAATAAAACTAAATTTTATTTTTTGTTCTGGTTTCATTGATTACATATTGAGTACACTTATCTCATATGCTACTCAAATGCCAAATACAATTATCTATGTCTTTTCATGAAACAACAAAATCTCCGTTAGCCTGAATGACAGAAAACTGATTTAATAAAGTTCAGTGTTTTCACCAATATTAGATCAATGAGGAGAAGAGGAGATAGTAGTGTGAAAAGGGAGGTTGCAGACATAAGACTTGTTTCTGATGTACTGCAGTGACAAAATTTGTTAAATCTCAACTGGGGCTGTGACAACCATATATTTCTAATCTAAAAAATTATGTCAAGAAATTGATTTTTGAATATTCAGTCTTAATCTAATCTGGTGGACTATGTTGTAATCTTCTCTTCATGTTTTCAAAAATATTTATCTCTTAGCTTCCTACAGACAAAAAATTATATCTAGCCTTGTATTGATTTAAAAGTTATCAGAAAATTATTTTCTGTTTTATTCTCTAACATTTCCAGAGGTATCAGCTCATGATGGGTTTTTTGAAAGTTAATTATAATATTTTTGAGGAGGTAAAATTATAGTTTTATTGCTGTGTTTTGGCCATATGAACCTGGAATTCATTGTTCACTGAGAGAAAGAAAAACATTATGCTCCTATCTGGACAACTTTAAAGATAAAAATCAGATTAACTTGAATACTGAGACTGGGTATTGTAACTGCATTTATCCAAAGGATCTTTAAGTGGCTAAAACTGCCTGCAGTATGCTGATCCTAACAAGCAGTATTTTTGCAGTTTTTTCTTGAAATACTGCCAGTAAAAAAAAGCTCCCATGTTGGTTTATTACATTACAATTTTACATTTTATTGTTTAATTCAAGCAGCCTGAAATTAAACCACTCTTTATATCCACAAAATTTGCTGATGACGGTGAAGCTCAAAAGCTGAGACTGCAAGGTTAATAAAAATAATGCATGGTAAAATATTTTGACTTTGGGTTATTCCACACAGCCCCCACATTCCATACAATCTTATATAAAGTTGTAAAATGGAACAGTGTGCAATTTTGTTTTCTTATAAATGGAAAAATGATGATGGTGACTTAAAATTATACGTTGGACTTAATTTTATAAAATATTGCTGCTTGTATTTTATGATAATTCAGGGCTTTATGCCAAACATGTCTTCTCTCCTTAAACATTTTTGGTTTTAAAAACATGATTAATCTGTGAAGTTGTAAAGAAAACTTTGCTGTGAGGAAATAATGCAGTTTGTAGTTTCCCCAGTGTAGTTTCCTAGCTAGACTTCAATTGTAATTATTTCCAGTTATATAACCCTTGACTATGCTGGCTGGGGTTTATGGGAGTTAAAATCTAACATATTCAGGGAGTGCAAGGTTGGAAAAATCCAATTTATAAGGTAGTGCTTTGTTGCTAGAAACAACAACAGTCTGCCAGAAAAGTTTACAAAGTTAGTAATTAACTCCCTAGCTACTTACCATCCATCCATCCATCACCCACCCATCCAACGTACCTGTTTACTTACCTACCTACCTACCTACCTACTTGTAGGCTACCTCATTTATCTTATAGGCATGGAGCCTATTAATGTATAGGAACATCTGTCTTCAGTTATCTGTTCTATCCTGTACAATCTGATAGAGCTGGCATGCTTCAGGTGCCAACAAGAGTTGCTCTGCAGTGAGATGGGTGGTGACAAATTTGAAATATAAATAAACAAATAAAGCCGCCTTATGGAATCCAGTCACTTTATGGCTGATCCCTGTAGAACAACTTTACTCCTCTGAAACTCTCTTCTTTCTGTCCCAGCTGGCCTTTAAGAAGGGCCTGAAAACCTGATTCTTCCCCCAGGGACCAGGAAGTTAGATGAGTCCATTGTACAATATAAGTCGCATGCTTGGTTGATGGCAAGTCTTCAATTATGTCTTATTGTTTTCCATTTATTACATGTTTTTGCCCAGAGTTGCTTAGCAAGTGAGCAACCATCTCAACTGAAGTAAATCTAGGTGG
Organism: Python bivittatus; assembly: GCF_059951505.1. Lineage (NCBI taxonomy): Eukaryota > Metazoa > Chordata > Lepidosauria > Squamata > Pythonidae > Python > Python bivittatus. The sequence continues at coordinate 73,854,117 of NW_028277035.1, forward strand.
CTTACAATGAATTCACCCTCTACTAATAATCCCTATTTCATGAAGGTGTCCAGTCCATTTTTAAATTGTGTAAACTATAGATTTTTTTTTGAATTTAGACTATTTTTGAAGGCATATTGTGTTATGTTGTTTGCTCTTTTAAAGGAGAAGATGCATCCTAGAATTTTGGTATCTGACTGTGTAAACAAAAAAACCTTGCCCATGTCAACCTTTCCTTACTTTTTGTGTTATGTAACTAATGAGGTTGGTTGTCAGTGTTATTCAGTAAGAAAGGGATAGTGTAAGTCTACAGCACTTTGGATTTGACTCCAAAAGATACTTCAGAGTACACTGGCACAAACGTAATGCCTCTTTGGAAGTCTTTAAAGCAGCTGTGTTCTGCGATTGCATGGCAGTCACATAAATTCTGAAGTCCCCTTATCCAAAGTACTGCACAGCCCCAGCAAATAGAATTATGCCTTTTTGGGTATGGGGTGTTGCCTTTAAATGACCTTTTCCAAAAGTCTCTCCTGGCGTTTGAACTACTTTCTTCTAGAAAGTTTTAAGGTGAAAACTTTGTTCACTTGGGTCTTTCAACTTCCTGATGTGTTTTAATTGACCGTTTATTACATGTTTTATTGTTCTTACATATTCATGTTTTTAAAAGATGTACAATGCACTGCAGTCTTTTTAGATTAAGGCAATGTAAAAATATTCTGTTAAAATGTTTATTAAAATGTTTTAAATGTAGAAGTATCTACATCGTACCACATTTGTGTGTATATTTTATTTACGCAACCTCATGTTTTACTTCTAAACTTAAGATAGAATAGATTTTTTTTGTTTTTTAGATCTTTAGCTTGTCCTTGCTTCTCAGCTGGGAAATTAGTGTTCTTCTCGCATAATAATTCAGTAGCTGATACCGACAAAACCTTTAGGTTACATTTCTAATTATGCTAGTCTATACTATATAAATTGAAATTGAATTTGTAACTTACTTGCAAAAATATAATAAAGAGGGAGAGCTAAGTGTATCAGTGCTCTCATCCTGTACATTTTGAATAATCAGTTAAATGGGTTGCAGTCACTTGACCCTTAACATTAAATGCTTAGCATAGCTAGATTTGTTAAAATCATTTTCTTGGAATTAGTATGCACCATGCTGCTTTCTATTTTTTGCCCAAATTCATGGCCAATGCATATATGTACTTACACCTTCCTAAAACGTTACCATTAGGATTATATTATAATTATAGACATCTAGAATCTTCTAGATATAGACGATTCTGACAGATTTATGATTTGACACACATTTGTCTTGTAATTCATTTAAGTTTTCCATTCTTTTGTTTTTGTTTCTCTACTTTGTCATAATTTCTTTCTAGAACTTTCTGTAACATTGGACAATTTATTGCAGATATTGATGCATTTATAATATTTATGTATACATCTGAAATGTTTTGCAGTAATATAAGAGCATATGATGAAAGCAGGATAAAAAGAGAATTAAAAAAGCATCCATTAAAAAGAAATGCTAAAGCAATCCTCCCTCTTCACCATCATGCTCGCTCCTTCCTTCCTTCCTTCCTTCCTTCCTTCCTTCCTTCCTTCCTTCCTTCCTTCCTTCCTTCCTTCCTTCCTTCCTTCCTTCCTTCCTTCCTTCCTTCCTTCCTTCCTTCCTTCCTTCCTTCCTTCCTTCCTTCCTTCCTTCCTTCCTTTCCCCATGCTGTACTGCACCCCCCTGCTAGATCACCTATATGCCTTCCTCATGCTGACAGTCTTCCTTTTCCCCATGTCTCCCACCTGAGAATTCCTCTGCCTCAACATTTTCTATGTCTAGCACTCATTTTGTAATGGATCTTGTGGCTTTCCAAGCTATGTCATCCTCCCTGACTTCTACATCAACATATAACGTCAGCAGCTCCTCAGCTGTTGTATTGTTTTTAAATGTTGTAAGCCACCCAGAATCACTATTGTAATATATAGGCAGCTATATAAATTGAATAAATGAAATAGAATTATTATTTATTTATCTAAATTTATTGGAATAAATTTAAATAGAATAGAATGGAGCGCCTTGGTCTTCATCAAAGAAAGAATTATTATTTTACAAGTTCCAGTCCCAGCTCTGTCAAATTAATAGTTAATTGATATGAAGAGAGCCAGTGTCATGTAATGTTAGGATGTTATACTAAGACCAAGGAGATACAGGCTCAGGTTCACCCCTGGCTATGGAAGGTCAGTGAGAAACTTTTGGACCAGACATTCTCTCTTAGCCCAACTTAAACAGGGTGTTGCACAGAAAAAAATGGAGAAGGAAGGGTTACATATGTTGATATGAGCTCCTAGGGGTACAAGTCTAACAAATAAAATATTGCAATATGCTCTTACTGAAATACATAATATCTCTTTGATTACCCACAGTGAAAATTAATTATCCATTAACTAAGCATTATAAAATGAGTACCATGTTCTGTTTATTAAAAATAATGTTACTGTATCAATATTCTGTCAAAATATTCTGTTTTCATTATCAGAAAACAGATGTTCATATACCTGAAGTTGGAAATAATTGTGCTGCTATATTCCAAGCAATATTCATTTGGGGTACAAAGAAGTTTCAGATTTTAGAAATTTAAAAGAAGTTTCTGATTCAATTGTTCTTACGTTAAAATAATTTAATCTAAAAAGTATGTAAGACTTAGAATAATATTGTTTTCCCAAAGTATACACAAGAGGTACATTCTATTTCCCCAAAGATTATATCTATCAACCTTCTATAATTCTTTTGTTTGTACTGTTTACTTCTTAACTTTACTGAAATTGGTTTTGTACTGCAGGAAACCCAACTGGGATAAGATTTTGGATCAGCCATAGGCAGGTCTCAAGTTTTGCCAGCTCGGTCTGTTTTCTAATGTTGACAAAGATCTAATAAGACCCCCAAGGAATCAGACTATATTTTAGCTTTGGAAATCATGAAAAGCATCTTAATTATATGGAGGGGGGGTGAAGGGGTACAAATCATGCCCAACATTTTGATCAATATGAAATGATCCCCTCTTTCAGACTTTCTGGTCCTTATGTATTTTGATTATATTTCTTGAGTATTAGCTGAGATCCAAAAATACAGTATTATTACTTTAGCATCAGAAGTGCATACAGTACTGCAAGTAGTCCTCAGTTTATGATCACTCGTTCAGTGACTGTTCAGAGTTACAATGGCGCTGAATGAGTGGCACATATGACTGGTCCTTGAAGTTCTGGCTGTCCCATGGTCACTTGATAGCAATCTGATTGCTTGGCAACCAGCTCACACTTACAACTGTTGCAGCCCACAGTCATGTGATCACAGTTTTGTGATCTTCCCTGCCAGCTTCCCACAAGCAAAGTCAGTGGGGAAGCTGGCAGGGAAGGTTGCAAGTCAATCCAGTACATTGTTTGCACCCTCCCCCACCTGGCAGCAGCTATCTCTGGCCCCGCTGTGCTCATGCCATGCCAGCCACCCGCATACCCTTTCCCACCCTGCAGTAGTCACTTACCTGCCCGCCGGTTTGCTTATGAGCAAACTGACTTTGCTTGTGGGAAGCTGGCAGGAAGTTGCAAGGAGGTAGTTGCTTAACGACCAGTGATACTTGGTTAACAGCGGCAACAGGGATGCCAGGATTGCCGTAACTAAACAATATGGTCATGTGATGTTGCAGTTTACGACTGCATCACTTAGTGACAGAAATTCTGGTCCCAATTACCTTTGTTAAGCGAGGACTACTTGTATGTAGTGTTTTATAATCAGATAGCAAGCTGACAAAGAAATTGGTATTCTAAGAAATTTAAGTGTGAAATAGACAAAAGTAAAAGGAGCCTAAAATCAGTTGGAACATACAAATTAGGAATGTGGGTTTATGGGTTAAAGAAAAAATCCTTGCCATAAAAATGTAGGTATTATGGTGTAATCTGAAAGAAATTATATACCTAGTAATTTATTGTTCAGTCATTCATTTACATTTGTTTCTCTATCGCCTGATGGTTATCATTTTATCAGCATTTTTTTCTCATTTTTGTAAGATCATGCTTGTCCACATTTCAGCATCGTACCTAATGTTATTGATTTGTTATTCATTTAGTTATTTTGTTATACTGGTTTTTTTTTGTTGTTGTTAAAAAGTCACCAACGTAGTACATAAGAAATCTAAAACACAGCCATGGGTTCAGGTAGATTGTGGCAGGATATAAATAAAATGAAATAAAACATAAAGCTGTGACAAAAATCAGTGATAAAGCTTTTAAACACATTAAAACTAAAGATCTCTGGAAATTACTTGCGTTAGTGAAGTGATTTAACACTAAGAGTCTGTTCTTATTGGAGCAGTGTATAACTCCTGTTAAATAAACTAACATTTTTCTAAAAGTCAAGGGAGCATCTGGAAAAATGGCTAGTCCAAGAGAGTTTCTCCGTGTAACTGAGGAGTGAGTTTCTGTTACATTTGTGAAGTACTTGAAGGACCGCCTCTCCTCAATTACATCTATCCATCCCATCAGGTCCAGCAGGAAGGACATGTTGTGGGTCCTATCAGCCAAGCAGTATCCTCTGGTGGGTCCCAGAAAGAGATCCTTTTTTCCTGTGGCACTTCCCCTATGGAACATCATCCCCCAGAAATCAGATTGGTCCTGACCCTGCTGGCTTTTAGCAAGGCCCTGAAGACAGGGTTTTGCCAATGGGCATAGAGACCCAGGAGCTGGTGGAGTGGCTGTACTGATTGTTTTGATAAATGGGATGACCTTGGCTGTTTTACATATTTTATGATGTTTTCTTATATGCTTTTATATTGTTTTTAAATTGTTGTATTATTTTTGTTGTTTTTATATTTGTTTTTATTGTTTGTAAGCTGCCCTGTCATACATATGAGATGGGTGGCTATATACATTTGAATAATAAAGAAATATATCAATAAAGAGTACCCATCACTACTTGTGCCACTGCATTCTGGGCCAGCTGTAGCTTCTGGGTGGTCTTCAAGAATAAAGTAGCCGCATTCAGAGCACAGTGCAGTAGTCCAGATGGGAGTTTACTAAAACATGGATGGCCATGAAAAGGACCTTTCAGTTGAGAAAGGGTAACAATTACTGCACAGTATGGATCTGTACAAAGGCCTGCCTGGCCACAGCTGCTACCTGCTGATTGAGCAGGAGGCAAGAGTCCAGGAAAACTTCCCAATTGTATACAAATTTACCTGTAATGAAGGGGGATGTGGGGGTGCAACCTCGATTGAGAACTAAATATTGTAAATTCATAGAAATGGAAGGTCTTTAAATCAGGAGCCACTTAGTTTTGCTACTGTGGCTAATGACTGGAGCCAGTCAATTGGCAGTTTACAAGAAAAAAGAAAAATCTGTTCCAGGTAGTTTCTGCCTAGTCTCCTTAGCCTAATTACTAAAATTTATGCCAGGCACCTTTATTGAAAGTTAGAAGCCTGGCTGGATCAGGTTAAAGTAGTGGCTAAAAATCAAGTTGGATTTGGACCAGGGCAGATAAACAGGGTGTAACAAAAGAAATATGGTCATGTTATGTGTTTGTGTATGTATCTAGATAGATAGATAGATAGATAGATAGATAGATAGATAGATAGATAGATAGATAGATAAGTATATGTTCACCAACTAACTTTTTTAGCCCCCTTTCTTCTAACATACTTCATTTGGAATGCATTTTCTAATTGTGAAATGTGTCTGTCCAAGAACAGCTGAGTTTTGCTTTATTTCAGGTAGTCCTTGACCTAGAACCATTCATTCTGTGACCATTTGAAGTTAGGAAGGCACTGAATGAATGGTGGTTACGACTGATCCTTGGAGTTCTGGCCAATCCAGCACCCCCACACACCTTCCGCAACCCATGCTGCACTCTGCACACCCCTCACACCGTTGCATGCCCTCTCTGGCCCGCACCACACGTCTTGTGCATCCCCTTGCACCTTCACACACCTCTCCAACCCATGCCGCGCCTCTCACGCACCCTCCCTGACCTGCACCACACCCCGCACATCCCCTCTAACCTTCACCACGCCTCTTGTGTGCACCCTGCATCTGGCTTTTTTTTTTGGGAGGGGAGGGTGTTACTTTTTTTTCATTTGATATATAACTATCAATTTCCCAGCAGGTCAATATTTTCATGAAAACAAACCACAAAACGTGTATATCCTGACCAAGTACTTGCCATCTTAATTCCTTCCCATTTCAGACCTGTTTGCACTAGAGAAAGGAATAAAAGATGTGGGAGAGAGAGAAGGAATGTTTAATATTTTTCATAAGAGAGAGGGATTCACTCAGTTCCAGGGTGTGATCTCAAGGTAGCAATCCTCTGCACCTTTCCTATTTTTTGTAAACTAAGAGATGGGAGGAATTAACATTAATGCAGCCATCTGTGCCCTTAGGCTGAAATCCTAAATATATTTATTAAATGAAGAATCCCAGTGGCTACAAAGCTATTTACCTTTTATATTTGGAGGGTTTTTTTGGAATGGTTTATCTAACATATGTAGTTAATCTAACATAAAAGTAAGAATTTAGTAAGATTTCTTGGATTGTACGATTGGATGTGTGGAATACCCACTTATGTCTAAAACATTTGTGTGTGCATGTTTAACTGATTAATACATTATAACTATTGTGGGGAATATGATCTGTAATATTTTTATAGAAGAGAAGTACTACTGTATTGACTTCAGTGTAGTTTCTACAATGTAGGCTTTGTAATCTTGAAACTGTGGAAACAGTTTTCAAAAAGGAAGCTAATGTGGGTCTGGTCTGGCTTCATAAAGGTCAAAGGGAGATAATTCCATTGTAGCTTTTACTTTCTGTAAGGACAAAGGTCCAGGACATATGTATCTCTCTGAGGGAAGGTGCAAAGATTTTTATGCTATAGCTTTTATCCTCTACAAATCCAACTCTAGCAGTTTTTCTGGGGTGAAGGGGTTTAGACTTTAGGACTTATGAGAATGTATATGTGAGAAACAGAAAAAATCATTTTCTAAAGTACCTGAAGAGCTCTTATACTGGTAATCAAATAGTTTGAGCTCTGAACAATTAGTTTGAACCATAGGTTAGTGCCAGTGAAGGAGCCTAGCAAATTTCAGGGGGTGGACTGCTTGCTCTTCTCTTCTCTTCTCTTCTCTTCTCTTCTCTTCTCTTCTCTTCTCTTCTCTTCTCTTCTCTTCTCTTCTCTTCTCTTCTCTTCTCTTCTCTTCTCTTCTCTTCTCTTCCCTTCCCTTCCCTTCCCTTCCCTTCCCTTCCCTTCCCTTCCCTTCCCTTCCCTTCCCTTCCCTTCCCTTCCCTTCCCTTCCCTTCCCTTCCCTTCCCTTCCCTTCCCTTCCCTTCCCTTCCCTTCCCTTCCCTTCCCTTCCCTTCCCTTCCCTTCCCTTCCCTTCTTTTTTCTAGAGGGAAAAAAAAAGGAAAGCAGATCAAATATGGAAAACCATCTCTTGCAATGGCAAATGAAACTAAAAGGATTCTGGAAAGAATGTATCCCAGAAAGTGGCAGTACAATTTTACCTATACAAATTTCCTTCCTTCCTTCCTTCCTTCCTTCCTTCCTTCCTTCCTTCCTTCCTTCCTTCCTTCCTTCCTTCCTTCCTTCCTTCCTTCCTTCCTTCCTTCCTTCCTTCCTTCCTCGTATTTATCAGGATATCTGTTCAAAATACCTGTCAAATATGAGACATGAACTATTAAGTAAATATTAGAATGGGAAGGTTATAAAACAGAAATTAGTGCTAAAAACTGATTCAGCTTTCTGAAATGGAAACCTCAGTTTTCTGTGACCACTCTCTGGCTCACATAGACCTGTACAGCAATATACTATGGAGTTGATGGTGTGAATGAATGTTTTGCTGTGTTAAACTACTGAGGTGCACTAACCCAGATTCAAAACTGGGAATATGATTCTGAGCCACTATGGACATACACATTGCACCTCCCAGAAACTCCTTTAGACAGTTTTTTTAGATGTCTGTTCTTGGGCATGTGTGGTAGTGCTGCATGATTCCAGGAAAAGATGTGTTTGTTTTAAGGAGGTGCTGACAGGTGTGACTTTGGTGTCCATATCTGTTTTGAATCACCCTTTCCCCCTTCAGAACTGCATCTCTACATAGCCCTAAGATTTATTTAAATACACACACACACACACACACACACAAACACACACACATCCTTTTTTCCCCATGTAAAATAATTGCCCTATAAGAAAAAGAGATACGTTTTTGCCACAGGTAATGATTTAAATATTGTGTATTTAAATCACAGGAAGACATATTCCCTTAGGGATGTTTAACACGTGGTCCAAAATTTTGTCTGGTAACTGTAAGCTAATTGCTTAATTAAACAGACAACCAAGGGGAAGGGATCACATGTACAGAGATTCCTTTTAATATCTGGATCAAAATGGCAGCTGTTCCATACTGGCACTTTGAAGAGAAGTGCCAATTCAATTCAATTCAATTAATTGCACTATTCTTCAGTTCACTTCATTAGTCAAAAGGAAGCACATCTTCAAAGTTTCACCTGTCCCTAAGAGTTTAAATTCTTTATCAGACACAGGTTATTGACATTTTGCAGGAACCTGAGCTCCAGGAACCAAAGTTATAATACAGTCATAGGAACATTGGGGTGGCAATGTATAAACTGTTTCTCAAATACATTTGATAAATCAGGATATTTTGCAGCTAAAACTAGAGGAAAAGGTGCATTTATAGGTCCTGCAAGTGATGTTTTGACAGTTCTGGGAGTTAAATATAATAGATCTTGTGTCTCAGTGAATCTCAAGATTAAGTCTATAGCCAGTCCATTCCCAACCTAAGGGGAACACGTTTGGAAAAACTTAAATAGAATTGTTCAGTCTTCTGAAGAATGTCAGTGTAAGACAAAGGTAAGTAGTGTATTCAGTACTTGGGCCAACTTAAAAAAGCGTTCCATCATTGAATATTCAATGCTTTGAATAATTTAAGGAGAATCTTTGCACTATAATATTACCTGTAAAAGTGATTTTGGCTCCCAAATGTAGCAACACAGGAGGATGAACAACTGGTGACTGGGCAGCTTACAGTTAAGATAGAAGCATTATAAACAAAGGAGCTAAAAGCAAAGTACAACAAACACCCAGAATTGAAAAAAACAGAATAATAGAATAATTGAGGCCAACCATTGAATAGACTACCCAGATATCTTTCATTCTGGCCAGTTTCATCTCATGCTCTGGATCAGTATCTGGGAAAAAGGCTATGGTCTCAGGGTTTTCAGAAGGCCAGTAGGGTCAGGACTGTCTGAACCTTGGGGGAAATGGTATTCCATAGGGCAGGTGCTATGACAGAGAAGGCACACCTTCTGAATCCTGCTAGGTATCATTGTTTCATAAGAGATCTGAAGCATGCTTGGGTAGATCTCATGAGATGAGCAGAGATAATTGGAGACAGCTGGTCCTGCAAATAACTCAGCCATGTGCCATGTATTGCTCCCAGATGTCTGTAGGGAGCCATGCAATTACAAATATGTTGGAGCACTGAGGAAACCTACCTCATGACAGTTATTTTTATTATCTGCAATTTCCCTTATGTGATTACTTTGTGAAATTAAGCCTAAGCTTAGAAAAACTTAAGTTTGTTGAAGGGATTATGGTCAACCATGGCTGCACTGAAAATATTTTGGGGAGACCACTGTACTCCTTTTATTTTTTTAATAAAAAAGATGAGAATGCGTACCTGGATGATTTTCATTTTGCAGAATGGGTACTGTTAAATACAGTAAAGAACAGAATATTGTGTTGGGACTCAGTCATTGTGGGTTCAACTGATAAATTGTATGATTAGTTTTTACATAATATCTTCTAACTCTAAGATAGAGTCCTTATGAGCAGGGGTCAGTTCATCAGCCAGACAATAATTCTGGTTGCTGGATATTTCCTTGAGCCCTTTTGGCATCTAGTACTAGGAAAGAGCTTCAAATTTGCCACATCATAAATATACAATTAATTAGATTTTTTTTTCTGACTTAGTAGGACAACATTAAATGAGAAAAAGTTAAATAAGTTGTCTTACAGAACTAATGCTGAATATAAATGCAAACCATCATGAAATATTTTAGTTTTTATAGCTTCTGTATGTCTTGATGATTTTGCACTGAAAAAAAAAATAGGTGGTTCTCTTAGGATCAAAGTCTGTCACAGATAAAACATTGAAATGTATTGTCATTAGGTTTTCTCTCATTAAGTCAATGGAGGGGGGGGGAGCCTAATTTTTCATAGTGCTATTTTCCTGGATTTTGTAGCATAAGATTTTTGTTTTAGCCAAATGCCTGACTATATTAAGGATATTTTTAATGAACATTACTAACACACTGCACTTGACATTCAAATTAATGTATACCCTAAACTCATCCATACAGTCACCAAGGATGTGCTTTCCTCCTACCCTTGAAGAAAATACTTCATTTTTTTCCCCAAAATCACTGCTTCTACAGTGTCTCAGGAATGAGGCCAAGCAAGTCACTGCCCCCATGTGGCCAGCACGTACATGCTGCTAACGTTGGGGAGTGAAGAGTGAGGAAAGGGAGGGGATTCTTGTCCTTCTCTCTTGCCTGTCTTCCCGCCCCACCATTGACCAAGAGTAGTCCCTCCATCTTTCTCAGCTCCTCTTCCCTTTGTTGCACCTTCCCATACTTCTCTGCTTCCTAGAGCACCCTTAGAAGTATTAATGTCTGACCTTAGTGTACAAGTGGCCTGCTGCTCTTGCTGCCAGGGCCAATTTGTATACAGGTAATCCCCAGTTTAACAGCAAGTTCTGTCCCCAATGTCCGTCCTTAAATCAAATTTGTATGTAATCTGAAACAGTATTATTGTATAATACTGTATAAGTAGTATTGCGTAATTAACTTGAACCATTGTGTATGTAACTCAAATCATTGGGTATTTAACTTGAATTTTGCTGCAGTAGGCTCCATTCCTAACTATGGGTCATCCTTAAACTGGGTGTTCTTAACCTGGGGATTACCTGTACTTCCCGTTTCTTATCGTTCAAACTTACAAAGTCAGACAATACAATTAGCATAAGTAAAATTTAAATTAATTCATGCATTATCAGCCCAATGATATGCATGCTTACACATGGCATTACTTGGTAAATAGATACTGTACTATTTATCAAGTAAAAACAATCTAAATCATCTCATCCCTTGGCCATGGCCTGTTTATTCCTTGTTAGGATTCAGTCCTGATTTATAATTTCATTTATTTATTCATTCATTCATTCATTCATTCATTCATTCATTCATTCATTCAGTTTTGATGTCACCCAAATCCAACTGACTGGTTGGCTTGCTTGTTCTTGTATTTTTTTTTCAGTGAAGCATTACTGTGTCAATTGTCATTCTTAGCTCTCATGATGTTTATGAACCTTCAGAATGGTCCCTTTGTTTTCGGTGAATATTCTTCTGTTTTAGTTCATCCCCTTATAAAATTAATCAGTTACAACTTGACTAACCTATTTTGCTCTCTCCATCTCAAAACAAAGTACAAGGAAGTGCAGCTTCAGACCATTCCAATCAAGCTCGGGTCCACTACTTCCTTTAATTGTAGCTTAATTGTACCTTCTATTCATTTAATGACTCAATTATGCTGATTAATTCTTAACTGACATTATTTTATCGTTCTTCAAACTGTGTCTGTTTTTAGTGGGCATAGTTGTCCTTTGTTTTAGTTCAACCTCCTACAAAGTTAGAGAAGATAATTAGGATAAGGAAATGATAAGCAACAGTATTAAGTGAGTAAAAAGTTAGATGAATTTTGACTATGTTATTCAGACTATGTATGTTGTTGGCATGTCTACACTCTTTAATTTTCTGAGTTTCCCCCATATGTTTAACAACAATAAGTTATGGCCTGTTCCCTGGTCTGCATCTGAAAATATATTGCTTTATGGATTACACTATCCTCCCTATTCTATTATATAGTCAATTTTGATATTAATATTGCCCTTTCAGTAAAGTCCTCATGTTGAGTCTTGTTTATGTTGTTTGTAGTACATGTTGACATTAAACAGAGTATGTAAAACTGTTAATCTGCCTCCTGTGCTATTGTGTGTCCACATCTTCTGTAATTCCAGGTTCTTCCATTTCTCCACTTTTTGGATTCTACGCACCTATTAGTAATTCTGTGTCCTTTCTTGAAGTTGCATTTAGCGTCTCTTGCAAATTGTTCTCAGTAACATCTACCCAGGTTCATGTGCTTGTATAATATTCATATTAACCAATTCATTGATTGATTGGCTTATTATGTGCCATCATATTGGTATCAACTCTTAGCGACCACATATATAGATTTTCTCCAGGACAATTTGTCCCCAACCTGGTTCTTAATGTTTTGCAGGGTCTAAACAGGGAATACTCTTGATTTATCTGTCTGTGCATTTAATACATAACTTTCATTCCTTACTGTGACTCTGGTAATTAAAATACTTGTGTATTTGTGTTTTAACAGATTAAGGATTCTATGTGGACAAGTAAGGGTACTATTTATTTGAGGCTGGACAACAACTAACTTCACAGTCAAAGATGTTATTCCCATGGAAACAGATGTTCCTGCTTTTCTCTGTTGGCTGCTTTGGAGGTAAGGATATATGATAATCTACAATTTTTAATTTAGAGCAACAGGCTAATCATGTTTTTCCAGTGAAATTAGAGTGTAATCAAAAATTCTCTTAAATCAGAGTGACCCTTGCAATCAGGCTGCCATTGGTCACTCAGGGGACAAGTAACATTTTAAGAGGTAAAATGGAGAGAACCTTCATTTTCTTATTTATTCCATGATTCAACTTGGTTCATATTTTACCAAGTAATTTTATGCTAACACACTTAGATTAAATTAATTAATTATACCAATTAATTTATTTTATGGAAAAGAAGACAGTACTTCTGTCATAGTTCCCAATTGCCAGCTCTTTCTGCATTCAAGATGAGGAATCCTTCCTTTACACAAAACTCTTTCAACATGTATGTGTGAAATTTGACCCAAAGGTGTTTTTTCTGCATTTTATCCTATTTTATATTCAAACCCAGATTTTAAGAAAACATAGTTCAAAAACCCCTCCACTAATTTTAGTGAAGTTTGAAAGTCCATAAAGCTCGTTTCATTCTCTTATTCCACATACATTAAAGTCCTCAAGTTTTTAATCACTTCGAAACTCTGAAAAGCCGAGTAACTTTCAAACAGCTTGCCTTTTCACAATTACTCATATACGTATATCCATTATTCATCTGATATAAGATTTCTTTTAATATTGTGGGTAAGTAGTTTAATATAAGAGGGCTACATCCTCATTGCTGGTTTTCACAGCACTTACAGAAATTATTTGAGAAAGCTGCTAACAACTTACTGCCAATCAAAAGAAAATCAAGTATGTACCTCATTCTACTTTTTCTCATCACTCCATTTAAAAATGTTTAACTTGATAATTTTGTACTATTGTTTATGTTACTCAGGACAGCTTATTATCACTAACTTTATTATAACTTTATACTTCACCTTGCAAAATTATTAAGATCTTTGAATGAACCAAGTGAAGGAATAATTTAACCTCCCTATCAAAGCTGAAGGAATCTACCTCTTGAGGCTAATTATCTCATATATGTACCAGTAAGTTCTACATATTTCAACCATCAGTTGCTCTGGCCTGTCATGTTTTTTTTTTTAATCCCAAAAGAAGGACAAAGCTGTGACAGTGATTTTGAATATTTGAAAGTCCTGAAGTTTTGGGAGATCAAACTATAAGGGGAAAACTGACTGTTTGAAAAGCAGCTGAGTGAAAAACTAGAGGACAAGATTGTAATGCAGCTTTGATTTTTTAAAATATATTCTTGATGTACTGCATATTTGACTAGACAGTGAGATCAGACAGAGTGGGGCACTCCAGGTCCTTTGAATTAAACAATGCCATCTATCAGGATCTAGGAAATACATCTTCTCTGTCTCAGTGCCTACCCTCCTGAATAGTATCCCCCCCAGAGATCCATATGGGTCCTATCCTGATGGTGTTCTGAAAGTCTTTGAAAACTAAGTGGTTCTCCCAGCCTGAGACCCCTTTTTTTGTGGGGGAGAGGGGTTGCTCCTTTCCATTGATGATCTTTCTCTTTTGTCTTATTGTTCTCAACTTTTACAATATAAGTCACCCAGACTCATCTGGAGTTGAGAGGCATCTAAATGTAATATTATAAATGAAATATATTTGTTTCTTCACCCTCTCATAATAGATAGAATTCCATAGGCCTGTTTTCTTGTTGAACTTTTAAAAGTTAACAGACTTGGTTTAATGACTATGTAATGTCTCTGTGATGAAGACATTTTCTTACAAAACTATGCAAATGAAGAAAGAAACTTGTTTATAAAGATAATAGCAGAAAACTGATAATAGTCTTTGGGCCAAATCTTAGAAGTGATATTATAAAACAACAGTTTGTAGTTCTGTGAAAAACTGTTGAAAATAGATGCTTGTTGCCTTATAAGAATAATCTGTTTGAAGTCTTTATGTATTTTAAAAGATTGAACATTTAGAGTATAATATGGATCTTTTAGGTACATCCTCTAATCTAAAAAGGAAATGGAAAAGTTGATACAAGTGATGTTTTATAGTTAGACATTTGTACTGAAGGAATATCATTACATCATAGCCATTGGCAGAGTAGGTCAATGCTGACTAGGAATGTTCCAGGAATCCATTACATCAACCTGCCCACTCGGTCAGGGAGAAAAGGTAAGTTACGGACCCCATCTACAAAAGAATGTTGATTGGTGGGGCCCAGGAGGAGAGCCTTCTCTGCCGTTGTCCCTGCCCTAGGAAACATTCTCCCACCAGAGGTGAGGTGGGCCGCCACTCTCCTGGCCTTCCAGAAGGGGGTGAAGACCTGGCTCTGCCAACTTGAATGGGGCATGAGGAGGGGTAACCAACCCTGGGGGTGCTGGCATCCTGAAGACGCTCCCATAGGTTAATAATTTTCATTTACCATCAATTCCTTGGAATACATTATTTATTTATGTACATTGTTTTATTGTTTTTAATTAGTATTTATTCTTGTTTTATTGTAAACCGCCCAGAGTTGCTCCTTGAGTGAGATGTTGTTGTTGTTTAGTCGTTAAGTCGTGTCCGACTCTCCGTGACCCCATGAACCATACTGCGCCAGGCCTTCCGGTCCTTCACTGCCTCCCTGAGTTTGCTCAGTTTCATGCTCATTGCTTCAGTGATGCTATCTAACCATCTCATCCTCTGCCGTCCTCTTCTCCTTTTGCCTTCAATCTTTCCCAGCATCAGGGTCTTTTCCAAAGAGTCCTCTCTTCGCATTAGGTGACCAAAGTATCTGAGCTTGAGCTTCATTATCGATCCTTCCAATGAGCAATCAGGGTTGATTTCCTTTAAGATTGACTGGTTTGACCTCCTAGCAGTCCAGGGGACTCTCAAGAGTCTTCTCCAGCACCACAGTTCAAAGGCATCAATTCTTCGGCGCTCCGCCTTCTTTATGGTCCAGCTCTCACAGCCATACATTACTACTGGAAAAACCATAGCTTTGACTATGCGGATCTTTGTCGGCAAGGTGACGTCTCTGCTTTTTAATATGCTATCTAGGCTTGCCATAGCTTTCCTCCCAAGGAGCAAGCGTCTTTTAATTTCATGGCTGCAGTCTCCATCTGCGGTGATCTTGGAGCCCAAATAAATGAAGTCTGTTACTGCTTCCATTTCTACCCCTTCTATTTGCCAGGAATTGATGGGTCCAGATGCCATGATCTTAGTTTTTTTAATGTTGAGTTTCAAACCAGCTTTCGCACTCTCCTCTTTCACCCTCATCAAGAGGCTCTTTAGTTCTTCTTCACTTTCTGCCATTAGGGTGGTATCGTCTGCATATCTGAGGTTGTTGATGATTCTCCCTGCAATCTTAATTCCGGCTTGTGATTCTTCCAGCCTGGCATTTCTCATGATGTACTCTGCATATAGGTTAAATAAGCAGGGTGACAGTATACAGCCTTGTCGTACACCTTTCCCTATTTTGAACCAATCGGTTGTTCCGTGACTGGTTCTAACTGTTGCTTCTTGGCCTGCATACAGATTTCTCAGGAGACAGGTAAGGTGGTCTGGTACTCCCATCTCTTTAAGAATTTGCCACAGTTTGTTGTGATCCACACAATCAAAGGCTTTTGCATAGTCAATGAAGCAGAAGTAGATATTTTTCTGGAACTCTCGTGCTTTCTCCATGATCCAGCGAATGTTGGCGATTTGATCTCTAGTTCCTCTGCCTCTTCGAAACCCAGCTTGTACATCCGGTAGTTCTCGGTTCATGTATTGCTGAAGCCTAGCTTGTAGGATTTTGAGCATAACCTTGCTAGCATGTGAAATGAGTGCAATTGTGCGATAGTTTGAGCATTCTTTGGCATTGCCCTTCTTTGGAATTGGAACATAAACTGACCTTTTCCAATCCCGTGGCCACTGTTGCGTTTTCCAAACTTGCTGGCATATTGAGTGCAGCACTTTAACACCATCGTCTTTTAGTATTTTAAATAACTCAGCTGGAATACTGTCATCTCCACTAGCTTTGTTGTTAGCAATGCTTCCTAAGGCCCACTTGACTTCACTCTCTAGGATGTCTGGCTCAAGGTCAGCGATCACACCAGCGTGGACATCAGGGACATTAAGATCTTTCTTGTATAGTTCTTCTGTGTATTCTTGCCACCTCTTCTTAATCTCTTCTGCTTCTGTTAGGTCCCTGCCTTTTTTGTCCTTTATCATGCCCATCTTTGCACTAAACGTTCCTTTCATATCTCCAATTTTCTTGAAGAGATCTCTAGTCTTCCCCATTCTATTGTTTTCCTCAATTTCTTTGCATTGTTCATTTAAGAAGGCTTTCTTATCTCTCCTTGCTATTCTCTGGAAATCTGCATTCAGTTGCTTATATCTTTCCCTTTCACCCTTGCTTTTCGCATTCCTTCTTTCCACAGCTATTTGTAAAGCCTCATCAGACAGCCATTTTGCTTTCTTGCATTTCTTTTTCTTTGGGATGGTTTTAGTTGCTGCCTCCTGTACAATGTTACGGACCTCCGTCCATAGTTCTTCAGGCACTCTGTCTACCAAATCTAATCCTCTAAATCTATTCATCACCTTCACTGTGTACTCACAAGGAATATGATCTAAGTCATACCTGAGTGGTCTAGTGGTTTTCCCTACATTCTTCAATTTAAGCCTAAATTTTGCAGTAAGAAGCTCATGATCTGAGCCACAGTCAGCTCCTGGTCTTGTTTTTGCTGTCTGTATAGAGCTTCTCCATCTTTGGCTGCAAAGTATGTAATCAATCTGGTTTCGGTATTGACCATCTGGTGATGTCCATGTGTAGAGTCGTCTCTTGTGTTGTTGGAAAAGAGTGTTTGCTATGACTAGCTTGTTCTCTTGACAGAACTCTATTAGCCTTTGCCCTGCTTCATTTTGTACTCCAAGGCCAAACTTGCCTGCTATTCCGATTACTCCTTGACTTCCTACTTTAGCATTCCAATCCCCTATGATGAAAAGGACATCTTTTTGGTGCTAGTTCTAGAAGGTGTTGTAGGTCTTCATAGAAGCGGTCAACTTCAGCTTCTTCAGCATCAGTGGTTGGGGCATAGACTTGGATGACTGTGATATTGAATGGTTTGCCTTGGATACGCACTGAGATCATTCTGTCGTTTTTGAGGTTGTACCCCATTACTGCCTTTCCCACTCTCTTATTGACTATGAGTGCAACTCCATTTCTTCTAAGGGTTTCTTGCCCACAGTAGTAGATATAATGGTCACCCGAATTAAATTCACCCATTCCCGTCCATTTCAGTTCGCTGATTCCCAAGATGTCGACGTTCAATCTTGTCATCTCATGTTTGACCACATCCAGCTTGCCTTGGTTCATAGATCTTACATTCCAGGTACCTATACAATATTGTTCTTTGCAGCATCGGACCTTCTTTTCGCTTCCAGATACATCCACAGCTGAACGTCCTTTCGGCTTTGGCCCAGCCGCTTCACTCTTTCTGGAGCTACTTGGAATTGCCCTCCGCTCTTCCCCAGTAGCATATTGGACACCTTCCGACCTGAGGGGCTCATCTTCCGGCGTCATATCTTTTAGCCTTTTAACATTGTCCATGGGGTTTTCTTGGCAAGGATACTGGAGTGGGTTGCCATTTCCTTCTCCAGTGGACCACATTTTGTCAGAACTCTCTGTCATGACCTGTCCGTCTTGGGTGGCCCTGCACGGTATAGCTCATGGCTTCACTGAGTTACGCAAGCCCCTTCGCCACGACAAGGCAGTGATCCATGAAGGGGTGAGTGAGATGGGAAGTGGCTAAATTTTTGTTTATTTATATATTTATATATTTATATATAAATAAATCTAGATTGAAAGAATCAAAGAGGTAAGGCAAAAGTGAATATGTTGTTCGTGTGCTTTTTTCCTCTTACTGTTTACTTCCTCAATCTAGTCTCCATATTTTATGGGTTAGGAGTATGACCTTGGTTTTTGTTGTTCAGTCATTAAGTCGTGTCCGACTCTTCGTGACCCCATGAACCATATCACTCCAGGACTTCCTGTCCTTCACTGCCTCCCTGAGTTTGCTCAGTTTCATGCTCATTGCTTCAGTGATGCTATCTAACCATCTCATCCTCTGCTGTCCCCTTCTCCTTTTGCCTTCAATCTTTCCCAGCATCAGGGTCTTTTCCAAAGAGTCCTCTCTTTGCATTAGGTGACCAAAGTATCTGAGCTTGAGCTTCATTATCAATCCTTCCAATGAGCAGTCAGGGTTGATTTCCTTTAAGGTTGACTGGTTTGACCTCCTAGCAATCCAGGGGACTCTTAAGAGTCTTCTCCAGCACCAGCACCTAGACCTTGGTCTAAGAGGCAGCTAGTTCCTTCTCAAATATGAGAACTTCGATATGGACACAAGCTCAGTTTGATGCAGGAATAAAGGGATTCCCTATCTTCAGTTCTGCATTCTGAACAGCCCTATTCTTCAAGCTCCTAAAAGTATGTTGTCCTGAAATAACCAAAGAATGATGCATCCTCATGTACTCATGGAGATGATACATAGATTGAATGGAAGCTTAGCTATTATTAGGATCCCAGAGTCAAAACAATTTAGTATGAAAACCGATCTGAAATATTTATGTTTGCTTGGAAGTAGTGGCATTACATAGATGATATTTTGTGATTTAGGATAGCAATCATATAGACCACTATCTTCCTTGGTATGACTTAATCTTAGTGATAGAGATACTAAATTTTATGAGTTTCATAAAAAAACTAGTATGAATTTCTTAAATATTTTGGGATCTAAGAAAGTCTGGAATTTGGAAACTGTGACAAATACATACCCGCCTCATTGTATTATCTGATTATGTATCCTAGACAGCTAAAATTAAACATCCCAACAGGTCAGTTTCAAAGAATATGTAACTTTTAATGCAAATGTGGGCCCATCTACTACCCTAATCCTCTTGAATGTTGCCTATTTATTATGTTTAGTATCTTTTTATAATGGTTTAACACTGAAAAGCTTTGCAAATAGAATATACACTTTGGAAGTAGCAACAGCTCCTTTGTTTCATTTTTCAGTTGTTTCAGTCCTTTTTTAAAAATTATAAATCTTGCTAAATTGTTTTCTTTAGTTTAAAAGCTGTTACCAGCTTTCTCAAAGACTACATTTCTTGCACATTGCAATTTCTAGCAACTTGAATAGGTTGTACCCTCCTGAAGACTCCAAAACTGGAACTAGGAGGTAAATAAATTAACCATATTATATATCAGAGCAGGCCTCATATCTAATAGATATCGTATCAGTGAATAAGACTTTCTTTCTGGGCATATTGTGTAAGACAAATGGTCCCTCTTCCACAGGTTCTGAAAATATTGGCTGTGCATTAGAGTAGTAATAATGCTTCAGTCTTAGAGCTGAATTAAAACTTGTATACATCCCAGATGCCAAGACAAACAGATGAGACAACTGTCATTCAGACTGAAGGGCAACTGTTGGGATTAAAGTAGAGTACAAAGCCGGGCGTGCTTTGAGAGTGTGTTCTGTATGGTCCTTTGTTTGCCTTGTGATTCAGTTCTCCCAAACAGACATGTTAACTTCTGCATTACAATTCCTTTTTGTACTTTATTGGTCTGTGTCCTATAATTTACTTGTTTTCTACTTTTTTTCAGTTGTTAGAACCTGTATAGTAAGTTAAAGAGACATGGTCTAATGTATTTTATAATCTGGAAGACATTCCAGAAGATTTCTTAAATGCTGCCAAACAAGCGTAAGAATAAAACAGTAGATATTACGATTTACACAAAACAAATTTACAAGATGCTTGCCATTCAAGTGTGAAGGATCATTAATTATAATGAGAAATAATCAAACTTCCTACAAACTCTGCAGTCTAAGCAGTTTTCTTTTTAAAGGGCTGTCATTTACGCACAGTAATATGTTTAGGCCACAATTTTTCATTGGATATTAATTTTGTTTTTCATTAGGCACCCTTTTTTATGTAAATACAGGCGGTGTATGGATGTCTCCCTGTAATAAATCACATTTTGGTTTAGCAACAATGTGCAAATTATTTATAATATAATGAATGAAGAACAAAATTGTAGGCTGTCTGAAGCACTTATTCTGTGCATGGTCATATATTGAAATATATATAAAAAATGAATTAATTGCCCTTTGAACATCCTATTCCTATTCTTTGTGATGTGAGTAGACAAAAACAATAAAGGAACATTTAAAAAAAATATTTCAGGGACTTTTTAATGAAGGACATTATCTAATCTGAAGTATGGATTGCTAGGGATTTATCATTGTTGTATATTTATTAAGGTATATAAGCCATGATTTACCTAGCTGTGATTAATTGAATGATCTGTAAATTATAGAGGCAACATAACGGACACACAGATTAATTGGCAACTGGTTAACATGCAAGAGGTCTCAGATTTAATCCATTGGTACTGAAGGCAGTATCTTTTCTTAGATTCATTTAAGAGGCATAAAAAGAAGCCTCAAATATGGTTATAACTAGCACACTTAAACATGCTACTTTCTTCATCTAACTTCCCTTTATTTTTATATTGGGTTGCTAAGGACAGATTTAACTACTCCTTTCTGGGGCTAAGAATTTTATCCAGAAGTATGGGCCACAATTTCGGCTTTTGACTTATCCAAGAAACACTGTTGCTTACAGCATATTTTTATCTTATAGCTAATACTTTATGGCTATCTTTGTCAACTTTATCATCAAAATATGTGTATAAGGTGATAGCTCAAGACTAAGAAATAATTTTGATTGATTCATCTGAATATAATAGCCACTATTGTGTGTAAAATTATTTTTCTTCACTATTGTCTACATTGACCGCTTTAATGAATTTGTGCTTATAACTATAAAAACTTACACTTTGCAAACTGATTTGCAAATTCATTTCACAGTTTGCGTTGCTGAACTCTGAATGTAATAATTTAAACTCTTGACTTTAAAGAGTTATATAATTTAATTGTGTGAGTTATATAATTCATATTTGACTTTTCTATGTAACAGAAAACTGTCATCATTGTTAATATACTGGAGATCTGTATTTTGTTAACTACTTCTGGATATGTAATCAATATAAATTCTCATACTTTTTTAACCTTACAATATAATGTATTGTTAGACATAATTTATAGTATTGCATTGGTAATTGTGTGAAAGTAAGATCTGAAAGAGATGTCATTTTAAGGGATTGTGATGTGAGTCTGAACATTTTCATAACAATCTTCCTTATTTTTATAGTTAGATGAGGCTCAGGTGCTACCAAAACAGTGGTACCAAAGAATGTGCAATAATAATATTATGCAGAACCAACACAAGTGTTCAGCTGGCAATACTTATAGTAATGTGTTCTTTTAATACTGGATAGATAAGCATGCATGCCAAAATAGCAAGCTTCATTTCTTCCAGCATGAATCTCCCTCTGCATTTATTCATTGTAACAATGCCTTACAAAGTTACTTTATATTTATTCTGCATTTCTGTCCCATGGTTATTTAAGACAAAATAAGGCAAAATTTTTCTTCATCTCAATTTTTTTTAACCAAGTTCATTACAAAATATATCTTGGTTTGTGCTTGGTATAGATGCAGTATGTCATTGGGCCAGTGTATCATTATAGAAATACACTGGTTTCAAATAGCTTGGCCAATATGTGACAGGTTCTTGGCCATGATTCAGTATGGGCTTTCCTATAAAGCAGTTTCATTATCTCCTGAATTTAGCTAATCACATGTTTTTGGCTAGGCTCAAACTGTGATGGACAAGAATCATAAAGAAAGGTAACTTGGCTCCTAATGACTTAAAGGACATGTCCATGATGAGAGTACAAAATTTGAAATGAATTGTTCTGACTATTCTCAGAAGCATTTGGAACTTGGAAAAGCACTGTGTCAAGTTCAGAAAAGATGTTCTGAGCTTGAAATGGGACTATAACTTTTTTAAAAAAAATTTAAGACAGAGTGCTTTCAGAAGGAACTATTTCAGAGTTGAAACATTTTCTATATCCTTAAAGTCCATACATTTGTCATGGTAACAATATGGATGTGGTTTGCCATTTCAGGATGTTGTTGTGACATCCCAGTCTCTCTTACGCACTTTGTGTTTCATGGGGCTCTCCTACCCATGTACTGACCAGGTCAAATTTTGCTTAGGCTTTTGAGATCAGCTGAGTTTGATTAGGTACATTCACCTACCTGCAATAAAGGTCATACCATGTACTGTAATATGCAGGACTAAGATATATTAGGATCAACTATAGATTTGTTGTAAATAAGTCCAAGTTCTCCATATCTTACTCATCAAAACTGTTTTCATGTGTTTTGTGGGACTAGACTGCTTGAAGTAGAGGTAGAAACATTTTATATCCAGGCTTTCTATGACATCTTCATATCTCTATATCAGAATTTGTTATGTGAGAATAATATTTTCAAAAATTCAAAATATATTCTGTCTTTATTCATGCGTTGTTATTTAGCTCTCATATGAAGTGAGATATAAATGGTTTTGCAGAATTTGTGATTGTAATACGCTGATTAAACTCTACAGAGATCATATATAACAGATCAAAAGGCAAAGGAATAGTTAAGTGGTGATAATAAAAAATAAATAAAAATAAAACAACCAGATTTTTGGCAACCCACTATTAATTAAGAATGTATATAACTTGAGGGTTTAAATATTGAAAAAATGTAACGAGAGAGATGTAGCAATAGGGCTTGATCCCTAGCATGAAGATGATGTATAATGTGGGAGCAAAAATGCCTAGTTCTTAAAAATTACCTACTTCAAAATTGTATTAGAATTCTTTTTTCAAGAACACCTTATATTTCTAATTTTCTGGACATTAAGATGAAAATAGTCAACTTTATTTTTCTCTCTTTTTTATAACCAAAGCAGTACTCTAAGGCATATGGTATATGCTTTAAATGAACCACATAAATTACTTACCGAGTCTATAGTTTTGCTAATTGTGGCTGTTAATTTATCACTGTTAATCTGATTAGCCTCCATATGAAATGTACAATTTACATAGACTAATGAAATGCCAAAAGAATGAGCCACAATTATTTTAGGTACAAGAGATTTAATTTGAAATATATCACTTGTACGTGGTAATGTTAGTTAATACTTGCAAATTATTATTACAAATTATTTTTGTCAAAAACATTCTAGGCTATAAATTCACTGTCAGCCACAGTAACGTTAAAGTATATTTCATTACTTTTTAAAAGAGGAATAATTATTAAATCCTTTGTTATTGTGTTCCTTGCCTTTAGCAACATTTTAACCTTTTCCAATAAACTGACACTATTTTGTGGGTGTTTTACTATGTCCCCAAAATAAAAATATGCTTTGTTACAATAGAAATACAGTTAATTATTATTGAGGCTATGAAATCTTTTTGAATTTCATTAGGATTTTTTTTTTAATTCCACAAATCAGGTATCTATTGCTACTATGTCACTTATGACACGTTCAGATAGCATACATAGGATTCTGAAAATGTGTGCATATATGTATGTATATATGTATCACTGTATATAGAGAGAAGAGAGAAGATGGCCAAAAACTAGGAAGATTCAAGACATGGCCATGAGATTATAGACATTGTTTAAAAACTGTACAATGGCTCCTGGCACACTTTCCAGGATTCAGTTGTTGTAAAACTTTTAATTAAACCTGTGGAAAACACACATACACGCATGGCAGTGTATGCTTAACTTCCACAGATCATATGCATTTATAGCTGCTTCCACATGTTTCCTCAGCAGTGTTTTAGGAAAGAGTGGGGAATATTTATTGATCAGACCTTTCCCTCGTTGAAGCCCTATCCTGTTATTGCCTCTCAAAGTCTATTCTCATGCACAGAAAAAAATGGAGCATGATTTCTCTATGTCTTACTATGCCCCCAACAAAGGAGTGCTCCTCACTTTTTACATAGAGAATCATAAGGCTATGATGTGATCTCTCCATCTCTCTATACATTACTGGGGCTAAGTATAAATTGATCCCTATGTGATTGCTTAAGTGCCTCTCTTAAGGAATAGAGAAAGATATTAAGGCAGTAGGGCCTATACCCAAGCCTTATGGCCAGGGTAGGGCTTACAGGTCACATCTACCCCACAAATAGTGATTCCCATTCTGTCAGCCCTTGGAGGTAGGCAAGGTCAAGAAAAGACAGGGCAGGGATTCCAAAATGGTCTTAATTGTTGTAAGGTAGAATAACAGAATCTTGAAAGCCTGTTCAGAATATGCCTATCGACTGATGAAGACTTGGTTAAATCCTATGAATGTACATTGAACTGGGATATCTGAAGTTATACTGCTAATACCAATACTGTGTGGTGAGGACCTTATTGTTCACGGTTGAGACTTGGATAAAGTGAACAAAAATTGATAATTGGCAAATGAATTAATAGTTCTGCCTGATAGTTCTGCGGATACCTTTGTATGCATGCGTGTGTGTATATACACACACATGCATAATTGTTTAATTATTAATAGCTTGTCAAATGGGAGATAAATTGATTCCCTCCCTATAGAGATGGGAAGTTTTTGACACGTGCTTATGTTGTATTAGATAAACACTTGGATATTGACTCTGTGATATAAATGGGAAAGAGCCACTGAAGCCTCCCAAACTAGAAGGCTCAAAGGTGCTATTTGGTTCTTCAACACCAGAACATCAGATGCTGCTGCTTTATCTGTTCAGCTGATTAGGCCTCACTAAGCTTTGAGTAGTGGTATCAGATTTTAATCAGCAGGAAGAACTGGAATCAGTTAGATGGCTCAGAGGAATCCAAGAACGTGTAAGTAGCTTTTTAATGAAGGAAAGTTAGAAACCATAAGAAATGAATTCAGAAGGCTGTTGTTTGCAAGATCAAATCCTGTTTATAGATTCAAGATTCAATCTCTCTCTCTCTCTTTTTTTTTTTTTACTTTTTCTCTCAGCTCCTGGCCTATGAAATGGGCTGTCTGGACCCATGTTTTGCATGGAAGGCCCAGGTTCCATTTGTTTCTTGTTTTGACATCTGTCCAATCTGTTATCAAGTTCTGAGAATGTTCATAAACAGAATTTTGTTTTAAAATCCAGTAGTTTTAAGTCCTGGGGTTTTAGTGGCATTTTGAAAAATGTGTTTATGATTCAGTCCTTTGAATTTACCTTAATGCTCCTGTCATGTACTAGAATACATACAATACTTTAGAGCACCTGAATAATTTACTCAGACATGGAGTATAAACTGGCGTTGAGGGTGGTCTCCACTTGTTTATAGTGCATGATTAACTCATTATTAGAACAATACATTTTACATAAATAATTTGTGTAACCTTTAATTTAAGCTTTCTTTAAAATCAGCGCTAATTTTTTTCCTAGTAAATGCAGTCAGTGAAATTATGTGCCTTTGTAAGGGGAAAATGGAGTCTCAGTGGCCGTTTAAAGGTAGGAATAAAGTAGAGCTGGTTATATGACTGCACTTAGAATTGCTCCTAAAAATGTTCTTGCTGATGGCTGCAAAATTGTAATAGAAGAGCAGTTCCCAAATAAATAAAAAATGACTATTCTTTTATTTCCCCCAGTATATGTGTGTTTGCGTGCATAAAAATTTATTTATTTATTTATTTATTATCAAATTTATATGGCCACCCATCTCACAAAAAGTGATTCTGGAGGCGTAGAACAATTCAATAAAACAATAAATATATAAACAGCCATTACATAAAACCATTATATAGTAACTTAGTAAAACATTAAAAATGATAAAAACAGAACTAAAACAGAAAAGGGAAGTAATAGGTGAAGGGATATTAATAATAGAGCCACCTTACATATATATTATATAGAGAGATATGATGTTTCATTCCTCATATGACAAAAACATATCATATCATCACTTCATTCAGACAATTCCTTAGCATTGCTTGCATATATTAAGTAATATGGAAACTGAAAATATACTAATGGCATATTGCAGAAAGCAACTGGTTAAAATCTACATTTTTCAAATATGCATATTGTAAGTAGAACATGAGAAAGTAATGAAGGCAGAGGAAAACAAGTTTTTCTTCCATTTCCTGCATGTAGGTGAAAGAGTTTCACAGTGAGTTTAGTAGGTATGCGTACGTGTGTAAGAAAGATCAGTGTATCTTCATTATCCCATAGTCATATACTGTGAACCCCACATAGACATTCTACATTCTAAACTACATCCATCACAATCCCAAACCACCTGTGGGCCTATCTATATTCATTGTTTGAATGAGTAAATACTAATGTATGTCAGACTGATTTTTGTGTTCAGAAAACCCCTTGAAAATAAAGGACATCCATAATCTGCTTGGTGCCCTTATGTCCCTATTCATATAAAAAGGTAATACAAAGAGACAGCTTTGTGATTTGGTATTCTGGTTTCAGCAGTACTGCTGATCCTAGGGAAAGGAGGTTTGACCTAAGAAATCACTTTATAAAGATCACTCTGTTACAAAACCATTTGTTGTTGTTGTTTAGTCGTTAAGTCGTGTCCGACTCTTCGTGACCCCATGAACCATATTGCGCCAGGCCTTCCTGTCCTTCACTGCCTCCCTGAGTTTGCTCAGTTTCATGCTCAACAAAACCATAGTCTCTTATAATATGAATTTCTCCAAATAGTTCTAGGAAAATATTTTAATAGAAGTATTTCAGTTTGAATGGAAAAATACTGGGTTCTTATGATGTTGTTTTAACAAAGAGTTACGAATTTAGGGCCATGCATAAAATTTATCCTGCATTTTTCTACAAGTTCTCATTCCTTATAAAGGAAGAAATATTATTTTATTGCTTTAAAAAAATAATAAGAATTTCAGCTAAGGCTTTATGGGTGGACATTGATGTTGTTGTACTTATTTACACAACGACCAAAAGATGTATGTGAATATGCTATATTTCATTATACAAGTATTTAATATTTCCAACAATCTGAAGCCTATCCAATGAGAAATACCTGTTGATGACTCCTGTTGATACCTCTCTATTTAGAAATATTGAACCAATTCTGCATGCAAACTGATATGGAAACCTGTTCTGGATGACAGCTCCTATAAGCTTCAGATAACATAGCTATTGTTGGGGTAAGACTGTCTAATACGTGTAAAGAACACCAAATGAAGAATGTACTTTTACCAAATGAAGAATATTTCATTCTGGCATAATATAGCACATGGCATATTATCTCCAAGATTTCTGTACAAAATGTTTTCCTTTTTGGAAAAGAAGACTTCTGGTAAAAAATTAAGATAAATAGAGAGCATTAACTTTTAAGTAGTAAAATATACTAGACATTTATAAAGGAAGTACTAATACTAGAGAGAATCTTTACTAGAAGTGAGAGAAAATGTTTTAAAGGCTTACTGTGTAATTAAATGTAGAAGCAGAAAGACATTAGTACAGCAAAATCAAATTAGGCAGCCAAACTTTATAGTTTTCACCAAACAAAGCAACATTTGTTGTACAACCATTCAGCACTTCCATCAACACCCCTACACGAAGATAATTTATTGGCAAATCCTTAACTGAAAGATTTCTGACAGAAACTGCTATCTTGCTGCATAGCTCAAATCATTGCAGTGCAGCAGCTCTGAGGATGATAATGCCAGAGGAAAAAATATCTTCCTGTGTTCCATTTCTTAAGAAAATTATCTGAAGAAAATGACATTCTTAAAAAGACACATGTGGTTTGTGGTTATCCTTTGCGATAGACATTGTCATTACAGTAAATAAGAATTTGTGTCCAATTATATATATATCAGCATCACCCTGTTTGGGGCAGTATATGAAAATTGTGCACATGGTGAAATAAATAAATCAGCAGAATAGTGTCCCCCTTCCAATATCTACTCTCCCATCCAAAGTTTCTGATAGGATTTGATTGATTATATGCCATCAAGTCAGTGTCAACTCTTAGCAGCCACATAGATAAACCTTTTCCAGGATGATCTGTCCCCAACCTGGCTCTTCAGTTTTTCCAAATGTGCACCCATTACAGCTGTAATTGAATTCATCCACCTTGTTGCTGACTATCTTCATCTCTTTTGTTCCACCCTTCCCAGCATTATATACTGTACTAGGTCTTCACATGCCTGACTGATAAAGCTGTCACCCACTTATTTATTTTTACTTTATTTTATTTATCGAATGTGTCACCACCCATCTCGTTAAACAACTCTGGGTGGTTTACAAAACAATTAAAATCAATTAAAATCACAAAATTACAGTAATAAATAAAAAAAATAAAAAGACCCATAATAATTGGTGATCACTCAGGCAGCATCATCAAGGCGCTAGCCACCCCCAGGATTGGGTAGAGTTGTTATCCCCCCACACAAGTTGTCAGAGCCAGGTCTTCATTTTTTTCTGGAAGGTCGGTAGGGTAGGGGTCTGCTGCATCCCTGGGGAGAGAATGTTCCAAAGGGCGGGAGCAACAGCAGAGAAGGCTCTCCTCCACTTGATGAAATAACTAACAAGTTAGGGAAAGCATGCAGAGCATAGCTTCTATATTACTAAAATACTCGTGTCTGTAACCTTCAACTGGGGGAAGCGGTGTGTCATAGGGCAATAATTTTTGAGCCAAGGTATCTCAAATGGGCTAACTTACAAAATACATCCAAATTCCGGGACCCATTACTCCTGTGGGATTGAAATTTGGGAAATTTGTGGCTGTCCAGCACTGCACTGTAGCAATCAGCCCAGGTCATGGGCTGTATTTCTGACCTCTTTCTGTCTCCCTCTGTCCCCTGCACTCAAGTGGCTGTCGGCAAGGCTTGATGGGCAAGTGGCAATTGGCTGCTTTGGAAAAGAGGCAGAAATTTGAAGCCTTTTAATGGCAGTTGGTGGTGAAGGAAGGATGAGGGAGTGACTCGGCTGCCTGCTGACAAGGCAGGATTGGCCAAGGGGTACCAGTGATTGATGGGTAACCCCTCTTCCTTCCTCAAGGGAGAGGGCCATTGAGGACAAGCAGTAATAGGGAGCAGGGGTGCAGTTTTCTTGACAGTCCACAGCTCCCTTGGTTCCACCTCCCCTGAGCAAAGTGGCAGGCAGTTCATGGGTCATCTGAGGAGGGGGGTGGAGTAGGAGGAGAGGCAGGTTCACTGGGGCTCTCCTGAGGATCATGAGGGGAGGGTAAATGGTGCAAGCCTATATTGTATGTGGAAATAGAGGGAGGGAGGGAGGGAGGGAGGGAGGATTTCTGCCAGCTTCCCACTAGCAAAGTCAATGGGGAAGCTGGCAGCAAGTCATTCCCACTGCTTTTTTTACCCTTGGTCATCTGTTTCCCTGTTTAGGTAAGGGAATATATCTGAAATGATGACCCAACAAGTTACAAGTTGTCTAGTTCTTTCCAGTATTTTTACCAGCATTAATGGAGTAACCTGTTGTGTCTCTGTGTATGCATGCACTGAGGAGCACAGGGTAGACTGTGTATGCTCTGGTCTGAATCAGATCATCAGGACAGAGGGGTGCTTAGGATACCTAACTGCTTTTTCCAGAAGAATGCACTGGGGGAAATTATTCAGAAATATTTTTCTCCACAGCCCCTGAATGGATCTCTATTTTTAAATTTGATTTTGCTTTAGCCAATTTCCACCACCATGTGGTGGTGTTTGGGCAGTTATCCTGCTGAGAGACAGACAAAATAGAGTCCATTTACATACCTCATTCATTGGGCTGAAGCATTATAAAAAGTGCTTTGTAATAGGATGAATCTGAAGCTAATTATTCAAGCTGGTAATTGATAAGCCTGCAGTGGTATATGAAAAGATAGTGCACAAGCTTTAAAACTGCCCAGCAAATTGAAGAAAATAGGGCTTTATATTCATCTGAGAATTTTTTCCAGTTGCAGTATATTGACTGAATGACAAAAAAGAATTGTAGTTCATCTCATCCTGCTATAGAATTTGGAAGAAATCTGTTATTCAGGTTGAAGCAATACATACTTAATTAGAATTGATTGATTGATTGATTGATTATGTGCTATCAAGTCAGTGTTGACTGTTAGCCACCACATAGATTTTCTCCAGGACAGTCTGTCCTTAACCTGGCCTTTCAGGTCTTCCAATAGTGCACTCATCATCATTGTAACCATCCATCTTGCTGTTGGTCATCCTTGCCTAACATAGACTTCTCCAGAGAGCTAGATCTTTGACTCATGTGTCCAAAGGATGATAATTTGAGCCTGGCCATTTTGAACCTCAAGTGAAAACTCTGGGTTGATTTGTTTGATGATCCATTTGTTTGTTTTCTTATCTATCCATGGCATTCTCAGGGGTCTTCTTCAACACCAGAGTTCAAAAGTGACAATACTCTTTCTAACCTGCTTCTTTAAAGTCCAATTTTTGCTTCCCTGGAGCATTACAGGGAATAGCATTGACTGCACAATACTCACCTTTGTAGATAAAGATATGTCCCAGCATCTGCTTTTTTTTTCCAAGGCTTTGACTGCAACTTTCCCAAGTGCTACTCCCTGGTATATTTCTTCACTTTTGGTTCATTTACTCTTAAAAGTCAATCCTAAAAGGCAAAATCTATCTACCACTTCAATATCTTCATTGCCACTTCTAAGGCTGGTTGTTGCATCTGTTGTTATGAATTTGGTCTTGTTTATATCTAAGCTTAGTAACATATTTCACTGTGCGCCTTCATTTTATTAACTACATTTTGCAGATCATCTGCATTTTTCAGGCATTAGAATAGCGTCATCATCATAGTGTAGGTTATTGATATTTTTTCTTCCAGTTTTGAAACCATACTCATTTTCTTCCAATCCAACTTCCCTCAACAGAGATTCAGCATACAAATTGAATAAAGAAGTGGAGAGTGTACAGCTTTGTCTCCTGTCTTAACCTGAAGCTAGTCTGTCTTGTCATTTAGGTATCACATGAGGCAATGAGATATTCTGGGATTGTCATTTTTCTAAGCACATTCCACAGTTTGATCAACATAATAAAAGGTCCTTCTATAATCAATGAAATGCATATTGACTACAATTCATGTTGGTATTCTTTATTTTTTTCAATTATCCACTGTAACATCAGCATTAATTTCTCATGTTCCTCAATCTTTTCTAAAACCAGGTTGAACACCCGGCATCTTCCTTTCCATGTAGGACTCTAATCTGTGCTGGATTATTTTGCTAGCATCTAAAAGTAAGGATACTGTACAATAGTTTGCACACACTGTAGGTACTCCATCAATTCCTATAGCATTCTGAGTTCATAACAACTGGAGTGTTGATCTAACTTCATTTTTCTAATAGTAAAGTTTCTTGTAAATAAGGAATATGTTTAAGATATCTTCAAAGTTGACATCTCTGTTGAACAGATTTTCATCTTCCACTGTGCTGAGTTTTCCCTTGTTTGTGTTTCTTACATTCCATGTCCCCATTATAATTCTGTCTTTATAATTTCAGATTGTCTTCCTGCATGGCAACACCAGCTAGATGTCCCAAAGGCTTTAATCTAGCCATGTCATAAACACCATTAGTACTCTGAAAGTTCCCAAATTCTTCCACAGTGGTATGTTGAGCGCCATCCGACCTGAGGAGCCCGTCATCTGGCACTAGATCATCAGTCAGTTTATACTGTCTATCAGTGTGGTTTTTTGGTAAAATACAGGGATATTTACCATTGTCTTCTTCCATGCAGTATGAAATGATGGTTTGCCATTCTTACTGAAGTGATCTGCTTCCAGCAATTTCCTATATTGCTGCTGCCCAAAATCGGTGCCTGCTTGCTTCAATGGGCAGCTGGCATGATCTTTACAACTTGGATGACTCTGCTAGGATTATAGACTTGTGGCATAGACTTCTAATGTTCTTCACTAATGTCTCCCAGGAATATCCCTTCCCATGATGAGACAGCACAGCAGGACGTGGGGCACAGGGGCATCAGGACAGTAGATTTTCTAATTAGGTCAATTGTGTGTCAGTAAGAACAAAGGTTGTTTTAATATTTAAGGCCTGATTCTTCAACTGATATTTACCATTGAGTTGGACAGCTATTTTATATGTATATGTATATGTCACTGCCTATCTCATTAAAAAATTACTCTGGGCAGTTTACAGAGCAGTTAAATCAATTAAAAATACAATATAAAATGATCCTAAATAAATAGAAAATAAATATAATCCAAGAATAGATGTTAAATTGGCAGTAGCTCGGGGAGTGTCATAAAGGTGCCAGCAACCCCAGGATTGGGTAAGATTCTTGTCACCCCACGTAAGCTGGCAGAGCCAGGTCTTTAAACCTTTTTGGAAAGCTGGGAGTGTAGGGGCCTGCCACACCTCTGGGGGGAGAATATTCCAAAGGGTGGGGCAACAGCAGAGAAAGCTCTCCTCTTGGACCTTGCCAGCTGACATTCTTTCACTGACGGGGTCCACAACATGCCCTCTCTGCCTGACTGGGTAGGACAGGTTGGTGTGATGGGGTGAGATGGTCCCTCTGGTAACCTGGACCCATGCCATGTAGGGCCTTAAAGGTAATAACCAACCTTGAATTGGACCTGGAACCAAACTGGGGCCCAATCCAGCTCCTAGTAGTAGTAGTAGTAGTAATACATTAAAATTACTGGATATTTTAATGAATTTCACCTGACCCAAACATTTTCACTTCTAAATATGCTAATCTCAGAATCATGTTTCCTGAAAATTCAGTGGAAATGGGAAAATGAAGGAACATAAGCAAAAATTCAGGATGAGAAAATGGAGGGAAAAGAATACCGTAAGTGACAAATTTCCAAAGTAATAATATGCTCATGTTATAAGATGCTACTGTTGTAATAACACATGATTGGAGGTGACCTCTGTTTCTTCTGAAGAAACAGCATTTTTACAATACATAGGTAGGCAGGAAGGTACTGACCTCAGAGCCATGTTACATTATAGTTTCTGTGACTTGCCTTCAATATTAGTGGCTGAGTAATCAGCATTGTATATATTTTTTTGGGGGGGGGGTTATTTCAACCACTGCTGTGAGAGGGTAAAGATCTTATTGCAGTTCTTTTAATGGAAGATGATACAGCTTTGAATTGCTTAGAGAACATTAAACATTATTCTAATAGCAATAGAGTAAATGGTTTTATTGCCAGTCCTGCACCCATTGTTTTCATTGGTATTCATAGACTCTCTGATAGACTTCAGCTGATTTTGGAGGCCATTCCAGCCTGAAATTGTGGAAGCATTGCTCCAACAAATCTGGAGGGCTATGAAAACTGGTTTAAAGGTAGAATTCACGTTTTTATTTCTGAAGATGGAGAAATTAATTGGCAAGTAACAGATCTGGGGACTGAGTATTCTTTCCCAATTCTATCTTTGTTTCACTCCTTCAAATTCTTACTTCTAAAATTAATTCTGGATTTGCAATAGTATTAGATTCTTTCCAGTTTCCTTTGAATTTTCCCTCCCTCAGCCCTCACATTTATATTCATTCCTGTCCATCTTTTTCCTAAAAAATAAAAAATAACACCCAACCACCTATTTTTAATTGAGTTTTAAAAAACAGTTATTTAAAAGAAAGTAAGAAAACCATAGTTGTATTTAAATTAATCATCAGTTGCTCCCTCTTTACTCTATAGTCCTCAAGAATATCATGAGCAATAAAAGAACAAATTAGAAATTTAAGACATAAAGATGAAAAGAGGCTTTATAGCAATGATTAATCTCATTTTTCCTCTAAAGTACACAATATCCTCATTGATTTTTCACCATTTTTACATTTGAGGTGTTACATAATAATAGAAAGGTAGTTGGATGATTTTTCTCAGTGAGTAAATAAAAAAATATTGATCTTTCTACAATGCATTTTTATTGTGAAATTCTTTTTGAGAACAAAGCAAAGGACTACAGCACATACTTTTCAGTATCCAAATACTATGTTTCTGTGAAAACAGACATAAAGCTTTAAAATAGTTTGTTTTTGTTTTGTTTTTTTAAAGTAAAGCAGGAATCATACCACACATAAAACTAAAAAAAAAAAGTGAATAAAGTGTTAACAGATTGTAATTAATCAGACATTAATAAAGCACCATAAAATACTGGACAATTTTTACACTTTTTCTAAGAGCATTTTATAAATGTTAAGGGAAGATGTAAGGGAAGCTAAAGATGTGATAATATTGGAAGGATAAGATAAGTCTTGAGCCTTTTGGGATTGAATCCATAATTCAAACACCCATACTTCCTTTTGACAATTTAGAAGGTTTTCCCAGACCTGGATAAACCTTAGAACTTGGAAATGATGGAAGAAATTAGAGCATACTAAAGGGAACAGTGTGGCAATAGACAAAGCATTCTCCAGTTCTTTGACCATAGCGAACTGGGAGTATGTCTCAACTGGCTGGGTGAATCAATATTCTAATCTCTATTGTTCTTTTCAAAATGGAGAAAATGTTTTAACAAGGCATTTAATTGTTTTAACAAGACATTTAATTAACTTTTCAAAATGGAGAAAATGTTTTAACAAGACATTTCTCTGTCATGTTTAAGGTGCATTACAACTTTTTCTAATAAGTGAGTTTCACAATTTTACTTCTCTATAAGAAAAGAAATAATATGGGAATGTTCAGTTACTGTAATTTGAGATGATCCACTTGATGTTCAGCAGATACTTTTGACTTAAATTTCCATTCGACCTATGCAACATGACCAGTGACAAGACTCTGTTGGAGCTGTAAAGCAAACTTCTGGAAGATGGTAAGTTACCTACTCCTGGTCACCCCACACCTAATTGTTCTAGCATTTTAGAGTAATTGGATGGATTTATGAGTTATAACAAATTTATAGAGACATTTACTGGGAGCTCCTAGGAAATAATAAGGTTCATTTTGTGGCACCAGTAAAGATTGCCAAAATGGAACTACCACAGAATGGATTATAATCTGTAGACTATGTGACATCGCACATCAGTAGTTTGCTTCCCTAGTTGTGTAGCTAGCAAATGCTGTTATATCTATTTGCTTTGTGATTTTCTGTTCTCTTCTGGTCAGAGAATAGGAGTGTTTTGCCTGCCCTAATTACTGGATTTCCTAGAAAAAACCATAGGCTTTTTTTACTGGCTGTTGCTGTTACATATTTGCCATATAACAAGGGGTTTGGATTGTATGGATTAGGAAACTGAAATGAAGCAGGAGACTGACTTATCAATTTCTGCTACTGTAATGATTTCCTCATAGCTAACACTGTCTTCAAGCAACCTGTCAGGCCCAGCCCAAGTGGTGAAACAGTCTAGTTGAGTTAAATTCCTTATTTGCTTACACCATATAGACAGAATCTTGCCAGACTAAATCTATACTACTACAACAAGTGGATATACCCTGGGAGATTCTAGGGAGTGGCTATCCTGAACCACTTACGCTTCCTACACTCCCCCTGTGGACTGTGTTGTCTTTTGTCTCCTTTCCCTTCCTGGAATGCACCCCCTCCTTCCTGAAAGCTTTGCTCTCTGTTGCTATCCACCATCTCACCCTCCTCTTTGTAGATACATTCCATCACACAACCAAAATGAGCAGATGGAGTCTATAGAAATCAAATTGACTATAGTATTGCTAAAAGGAAGTGGAGGAGCTCATTTATAGCATAAAAGACATGGCCAGGTACTGACTGTGGAACAGATCACAAATTGCTTATGTGCACGATCCAAGTTAAGCTAAAGAAGAAGAAGAAAGCCAACCAGTTTCCACGATTTGATCTTGAGCATATACCTACCATTTTCAAGGAGAACATCAGGAATCACTTTGAAGTCCTGAACTTCGCTGACAGAGAACCAGAAGAACTGTGGAATGATAAGTAGTTAAGGATGAATATGAAAAGAGACCGCCAAAGATGAAGAAACAGAAGGAAGCAAATTAGATGTCAGAAGAAACCATGAACATTACCAAGAAGAGACATTAAAGTCAAGAAAGAAAAAAACCTCAGGAAGGAAGTAAACAAAGGGTTTCAGAAAGCTGTTAGAAAGAAGCAGTGTTGCAAATCTGTAAAGACGTCAAATATGGAAACAGACATGGAAAAGCAACAAAAGTACTACAAAAGATTTCTGAACTCAGAAGGAGCTTCCAACCTCAAATTGGTAGGAGTCTAATTGACAGATAGCAACTGATTCAAAGGAGATCAAATAAAGATTCAAGGAGTATACCAAAATACTATAAGGTAGAGAGATCACCATCCAAGATACCTTAGAAGATAATCCCTACTTACAAGAAACTCTAATACTAGAAGATAAGTTAGATCGCACTTCAATCATTACCAAGTCGGAAGGCTACAGGAACTGATGGAATACCAATAGAAGAAGAATCAGTAAAGTTTCTAACCAAACTGTTAACAGTTCTGGAGAATTATACAGAGGCCCACAGATTGGATGAGGTCATTCTACATTCCAATACCAAAAAAAAAAAAAAAGGAATGGAGACTTAACAGAGTATGGAAACTATTGTATGGTTTCCTTAATATCACATGGAAGCATAATAATGCTTAGGATCATCCAACCCAGATTATAGCCCTACATGGAAACAGAGATGGCAGATATTCAAGTCCAGTTTAGAAAAGGCTGAGCAACTTCAGACATTAACGCTGATGCACACTGGATAATTTAGAAAGCCAAAGAATACCAAAAAGAAGCCACTATGTGCTTCATTGATTATAGAAAGGCCTTCAATTGTGTATATCATGTCAAGCTGTGGAATGTGTTCAGAAAAATAGGAATCCCAGAACATCTCATTGTCCTCATGAGAAACTTATATAAAGGTTAGGACTTTCCGTGTTAAGTTTTTAATGGAGTTGCACTTCCCCGTGTGAGACTAGTATGCAATCTGGAGATCCCGTTGGACTCACAGTTCCTGCTCAAAGAGCAGGTGGCAGCTCTGACAAAGAGGATTTTGCACAGGTTTACCTTCTCTGCCAGTTGTGCCTATTCCTCGAGTGAGAAACAATCACTTATGCTTTGGTCACCTCTTGATTGGATTACTGCAATGTAGTCTACATGGTGTCGCTTTTGAAGACCACTTGGAAGTTACAGCTAGTCCAGAATGCATCAGCCTGGGCAGTGATGAGCGTGTCATGGTATACACACATCCCCTCTGCTTTGCAAGCTGCACTGGTTGCCAGCTGGCTTCCAGGTGCAATTCAAGGTGTTGTTGTCACTTATAACCATAGGGCCTGGTTTCTTGAGGGACCACCTGTCTCTGTATATTTTTTCCTGTCTGGTCAAGTGAGTTAGAGTGGGCATGCTCTAGATCCTGTCAATTAGGCAGCATCATATTCTGGGACCTAAGGAATCATGCCTTCTTGGTGATGACTCCTGCCCTGTGGAATAATATGGCCCTGGAGATTTACAGTGATCTTCTGCAAAGTTCTAAAGACTTGCGTGTTTTTCCAGGCTTGGGTTAGGATGGTGGTTGAGCTCTTTTTGTTTTATTTTGTTTTGTGTTCTGTTTTGTTTTGTTTTTGCTGCTTAGTCTTTTTGGCTTTGTCTTTCAGTCAGTTATCTTATTTTTCTTGACATACTTTGTTTTCTTTTAATTGTTTATTTGAAGGGTTCTTGTGCAGTTGTATGGCCTCAAAATTAATAAAATAAATAAACAAACCTGAAAACCATCTTGGCACATTTCTGAGAGAGGAAAATCTCCCTCTGTAACTCCTTAGACTTAGGCAGAAGCTTTGCCATGTCCTATTTTCATTGTGTAAAGAAACAGGCTACAGGTAGGCCTCATTTAGCGACCATTCACAGTTAGGACAATGATGGAAAAGTAACTTTATGATCAATCTTTGCATTTACGATCTTCACAGGTCTGTAAAACAAAGGAAAGTTGAGGTAAGATTGTAAGCACAGTTGTGGTTTCACTTAGCATCTGCTTTGCTTAATGACTGAGTTGCCAGTCCCAATTGTGGTTGCTAGATGAGGACTACCTGTACATTGTATTAACTCAGTTGAAAGGAAGAGATGTTGCATGTGTTCCAAGTTATTTTTGCTAGGGAAAATAATATCTGAGAAATGTCAGAGTTTGTGGATTCTGCACTGAAAATATAATTCAGCATGTCCGATGAGAGTCACTAGTCTGAGTAGTTTTAAAACAGAGTTAAACAATAATACTTATGAAAATCTATGCTTATGGCCAAGATATCTAGCTCTTTAGGGTATAGAATGCTAGAAGTGATTTGATTATTTTCTTTAGTGTATGTTCTTGGATCTGATTTCTGTTAAAATACATATTCAAGACCAATAGTTCAAAGTACATTCCATATTTAAATTTAATCAGGTGTTTCTAGGAGCTGCTTTTGTGTTTCTCAGCCCCCCTACAATAGGTAACCTATTTATACATGCCCTTTTAAGTCAAAATGATCATATACATTATAAGTTACATTGTCCAAAATATAGTCATGTAAAGATCTGATTTTTTTTTAAATCAAGATATTGTGTTTTAAGATTTACATTCTGTCTTGAAGTTTTATAAAGTAGTTAAATATATTAACTTTCTGTTATTATCATGATATGCATGAAAAAAATGTGCCTAGAGATTAAACCATGAAAGAGCCCCTTTGGAAAGTTTTACCGTCACTTTTACAATACACAACGCGTCAGTCTTTTAAATGTATGAAGAAATTCCATGCTTCTTTTGAAAATCAAAAGCTATTCATTTCTTTTATAACTTGCTTTTTAATTAACTACTTTTGTCGACACTTACTTCTTCTGAAAGGAATGCAAACAGAAACAGCCCTCAGGAGATGAATGCATAGAATTTACATTTTTTATTTTTTATTTGAAAATGGTACAAATTAAGCCTCAGCCATAATTGCCAAGAGAAAGATGACTAAGGAGTTTCAATATAGTGACAGTAACAGATTATCTTAGCCATCACCCTCCCATTTTCATTCCACTCTCAATTATTATATCCTTCATGTTTGATCCTTAATATGGGTCAAGAGCATGCCTGGAGCTGCACTTTTATAATACTCAGAGATTTCTATATATTTATTAATTTACAGGGCTCATAGGCCACTCCCAAATACATAATTGGGATTAAAATTGTACAATTAATTAAAAAAATAACTAATGTCCTTATGAAATTTGGAATCACAAATAAAACATTAACAATACTGGTAGAAGACCCAGTCTTATGACTGAAGAGGATATTCCTTCAATCCACTCCCCTTGGCCTTAGGGAATAACCAGGTTTTCACCAATTTTCACCAATCATACTCTGAGGGAAGTAATACTCCAGAGGAGGTGGGTGGTGACTGAAGAGGCATGTTTATGTGGCCCCAGAAGGTGACAATCTCTAAATGAAGGGCCATGTAGTTAAACCTGCCCATCTATTTCTTATCAGGTGGGTAGATGTTACTGGGAGAAGGCAGTCCCAGAGATATCCTGGCCCTAACCCATAACCACCCCTTAAGGGTGATAACCAGCAATTTAACTTTTGACAGTGTTACCTATTCAGCCAGAGATGTACAGTTGGATATTATCAATGTACTGATGAAACCTGTCTCCATGCCAATGTATAACCTGCCTAGCGGTTTCATGTAGATGTTAAATTAGATTAGGAGAAGGTTCACCCTTGTCCCACTGCTAATATTAAGGGCCTAGAGCTCAGTCTCTGCCCCTTCCAACTGGAACCATCCTTCAGGAAAGAAAACTGTTCTAATATAGTGCCCACACTCCTAAGTTTCAGAGATGGTGGAGAAGGATACCATGATCAATGGTATCAAAAACCACTGAGAGATCAAGCAGGATCAGGAAGATCATACTACCCTATCCTGGTCTTACCGGAGATAATCTATCAGTATAATCAATGCCTTCTCCATGCTGAACTTGGGCCTGAAACTGGTCCAGACAATCTGTTTCCTCCATAGTCCTCTACAGTTGCAGCCCAACCATTCTCAAGGATATACTCAACATCACCCTG
Organism: Python bivittatus; assembly: GCF_059951505.1. Taxonomy (NCBI): domain Eukaryota; kingdom Metazoa; phylum Chordata; class Lepidosauria; order Squamata; family Pythonidae; genus Python; species Python bivittatus. The sequence goes on from NW_028277035.1 coordinate 73,894,620, forward strand.
ACACAGGTCCCCTTACTTCCCTAGAAACTTTCCCAATCAGGAGGGGCAAGATTTTCTCAATCAGGAAGTGGCTGAATTGATTCTGCAGAGGATCCTGTCTACTTCCTTAGAATTCACAGGATCAAACTTATCTCAGTTAATATCAAAAGGAGTCTTAGCCATTTCCTCTGGAAGCCTTTGTCCTCTAGATGCTTAGAAAATTTCTTACAATGGCTGCTTAGATAATCTTCCTGCCTGTTCTTACTCAATTGGGTACAGGTGTCTTTACAAACGGGCACTGGATAGCAATGTGTAGATGCAATAATAGCAGATAAGTACTGATATCTTGCCACTTTTATCACCATGGTATATGCTGAGATGTAGATTCTTACCTGTATTCAGGTTCACACTTGTTTTATACCGGTGGCATTCCAGATGTCTCTTGATTCATTTCATTCCCTGGAGCTGCTCAGAATACCAAGGATCCCCATGGGTCATTAAGCTGGGAGAGGCCATTAAGGACAATTTTGTCCAAGATCACTGCTGCCTCCCTATTCCAACAAGCATCTCAACAGAACTGACACTATCAACTGGGGAAACTCTACATATGCCACCCCATTAGAGTTTTGGGGTGGACCGATTGAATAGGCCTATCATCCTTTTGGTAGTTTTGAAATTGAATGAATATTAATTTTTTTTTTAATCCGCACTCAATCGTTACCGATTCTGTGGCGACTGCCTGGACGAGTCCCTGCAGTTTTCAAGGCAAGGTGTTTTGGAAGTGGTTTGCCATTGCCTCCTTCCTAGAGCAGAGCCCAGCTGGCGAGCGCAGGAGGTGGGGCTTCCATTGCTTCGCGCCTTTTTCGGGCGTGTGCGGCTTCTGCGTTACCGGCAACTGCTCCCGTCTCCTTTGCAAGGCACCGCCAGCATTTTTCCTCCCACCAGGGTGAGAGTACCCATTTATCTACTCATGTACGTTTTCAAGCTGCTGGGTTGACAGGAGCTGGGGAGGAAGCAGGAGCTCACTCTGCTGTGTGGAGCTGGGCTCGAACCGCTGAAGTGTCGACCATTTCTGGCTGGCAACTTTCAGCATCATTAAGCTGCTGCGCCACCGCATCCCCCGAATATTAAAATAATAGAAAATAAAAGTTTAGTTTCATTATGCTTAGAGAATGGCAATTTGACTCTAATGTCACAGGCTGCTGTGCAATCACTATACGATTGCCCATCAATTTTAAGAGGTAAAACATTTCATATCCACATCATATGATAGTAAAAAAATGCAATATTCTGTGGTCTGATACATTTTTAAATGTCCCAAAATCAAAAGGAAAAAAAAGAAAGTCATATATGAAAGCAATTACATTTTGGTGGGCCAAGGGGATTGGAGGAGAATTTTCCCTTCCAAGTTTTTGAAATTAGTCTGTGTAACAATTCTGCATCTTTCAGAGATAAAACCCCAATGCAAAAAAGAAAAGGAAAAAAAGTGCCTAATGTTAGAGGACTGTTTTTGCTGATCTTAGTGACTTGGGGTTCCTTATAATAATAGATAATTCATTTCTTTGAATTCATTCATTTTAATCAAAGTTTTTGAAGACAGATGTAAGTTCCACTGTATTTTGAATATACAACAGACCAGGGGATGGAGGGAAAAAATGTAGTAGGTTCTCCATATTTTCTCTTGAGAAGGATACTTTTGAATTTTGTTATATTTCTGCTGAGTATACTGCCCTTTATGGTATCCTTTTCAGTTCTACCAAGCTTTTAATTAACCTCTGAATAAAACTTTGGGGCATGAGCAAGAAAAGCATTGTACAGATCCAGTGATAAAGCTAATTAAAACTCTCAAAGGATAGGTTTCTCTTGAATTGAATTTGTTCATCAGACCAATTGTGACCAATTAAGGTACTCTTTGTTCAGAATGATACCAGATACAAGCTTTAAGTATTATCTTACAAGAAATCATTAAGATCTTATTTTGCAGTGTGATGGAGGCCTTTGCCTTCATCTGAAGAATACAGTTAGTTTGCTTTAAATGACTAATTTTGGAATACATGAAACTGGATGAAACAACAAGAAGAAAAACCTGTGGTCCCCATATCTGCATAGCTATTTGGGAGTAATTTCTACAGAACCCAGTGGTGATTATGAATAGACATGTTTAAATTGCATTATTAGATAAGTAGGCAGGTAAATCACTGCATTCTCTGATTCATATTCATTCATTCTATACTTTTTTCTTACATTTATATATGGCATTCATTGGCAGATTTTTTAAAATAAAGTGACAGTAACAACTTATTACACATGCATACACACACAAAGAAAAATAATTTCTACATCAGCAGTTTACTCAAGTGCCCAGGGCTTCTGCACATAAAGCACTCTCCTGAGATGGACAGAACGGCAGTAGCAACAGCAGTTCAAAGACAAGGGGCTTTCTCATAGGAGAGTGCCAGGAATTTGTTTTCCTCCTGCCTTTCCACCTCTACCTAAGGCATTTGCTAACTATTTTCCACCAAGCTTTAAAACTTTATAGGCCAGTGAAGAGATGTTTATAATGAAGGTCCAATATTGGGAGCTTATTTAATTGGGAAAATTCTAATTGTATTATGAATTATATAAGTACATTTGATTTTCAAACTGCATGTTTAAGTAATATCCTTCTAGCTGAAAAGAAACCTTATAATTCAACAGTAAACTGTAGTTTTGTCCATCTTGTAAGCTGGCCTCTAATTTTATTGGCAGTTCTATGTCAATTCAGTTCTATGTATGGTGATGGTTGAAAAATTGCATAGTTAAGACAGCATTCCCTAACAGCAAGGTCTAGCTGAGAACATCATTAAACAAGTTGACTTATATACAGCCTCACAATTTTTTTTAAAATGAAATATATGGATCTTTTGCACCAAATTCATATAATTAAAATGCTAGCTTTTGATCTGATCCCAATGTGGACTTAATTTTTTTACTGTATATTATAAGAATGTAGAGTTGCCCTATATTTCTAATAATATCATATATCTAGTCAAAACTATACTGAGTTGAATTCCAGGAGTCTTAATAGCATTCTCCTCTATAAATTTCAGCCTCAATCTCTTTTGAGGCTGTCCACATTTGAACTTCCGGTGAGGATCATGACGAAGTAGATGTCTCTGAGGGAGTGGGGACAATATTGTGAATGCTGACTGGTGAAGTCTCTGTGGACAAAGGAGAGCTCATGAGATTGCCAACTTGCACTCCAGGCAGCTGCTCATGAATAAACTGCAAGAAAGGAATTTTTTGCAGTTGGCTTGTGAGTTGAGCGGCTGGGAATCGAGGGATTCCCTCTAAGCTCACAGCTGTTATTGTAGCCTACATGGACATAAAATTCAGCCAAGCCTCATTTCACTTTCGGATTTAATTAATGTATAACTAAAGAGAGATTTTGTTTCTAGCAGGATAAGATTATGCTTTGTGAGTTATAATTTTTTCTGGATTACAAAGCAATAAAACAAAAGACTTAAGAACTTCTGGCAAAAAGCTTAATAAGGAGTAGATGTAAGAAAGTTTAAAACGGATAAAGAGGACAGTTATTTTGAAATATTAATTTTTAGTGAAAGTATTTTTGAAGAAATTGGAATTGTCTAATTTAAGACAAATGAACCGGACCTTTATGGCAGTGTTTCTTGTTTATTATTAAAAAGTACAGACAACTGGTGGATTTTACAAAACAAAATCTAAGTGTAATACAAGCCAGAATGTGATGTTAACTGTAACTATGGAGATGTGGATTGTGATGTTGACTGTAAGTACGGAGTGCCATTAGAGAAGAAAATATTAAAGGCACAGGAAGATAAAAGAGGGGAAAGGGATGGGGAGATTACCTTTTCCTTTTCCCTTGAGGTACTTTCACTTTTGGATTATAACTTAATGGCAACTACTCAAAAAGCAGCAAGAATAGAGGGGAGGGGAGGGATCACTAGAGCAACCTGCAGAGAGAGGAATTACACAAGATTTGCTTCAGTAAATGTTTGAGCAATTTGGCAGTAAGTTAGCTGAATCTCTTGATACTAAATTGACAGCTTTTTTAAAAAAAAGAATGGGTGAAAGACTTGTAAAGATGAGATGAAAAAAATTAAGAAGATGGAAAACTGTAAAATAAATTAATTATAGATGTAAAACTAATTAATGACAAAGTGGACATTTTGGAGAGTAAGACAGAAGTTATAGACAGAGTTGGAGAGGGAACTAGATAATCTGGCTCTATTGGAATTGAGAGAGAAGGAATTTTGTTTGAGCCTTACTGCTATCCCAGAGGTTTCATATGAAGATATTGGAGAAAAGATTATTGAAGTCTTGGCAACTTTGGGGGGATTGAGAAGAGGAGGATACAGAGGCAGAAATTGATAAAAGTTTATAGAATAAATTCAAGATTTGCGAGAAAACAAAATGTTCCAATGGATGTTTTGGTTCCCTTTGTCAGGGAGAAGACAAGGGATCAGGTTTTGCAGCAGCACTTTAATATAAGATTGAAGTTTGATAATACAGACATAATTGTCCTTAAAAGAATTCCTATCAGAATTTTGTATAAGATTTTTTTTTTTTTTACTGAAAGATTAAAGCAGAAGAAGATCCCATTTTGATGGGGCAAACTAGAAGGTGTGATTTTTACTTTTAAACAGCAGAGGTTTCAACAGAATTCTGTCCAGAAGGCAAGGGAATTTCTAGAGAAATTCAAAGAAGAATTGGAGGAGATTCAAATGGAGGTCTCAGAGGAGATTACATAAAAACTCTAATAGATGCAACAGGAAACTGAAAGGGATGATACCGAACTAGGTGCTACAGGTATCAATTTTTCTAAATGTTTGGCTTGATTATGGATTACAGATGCTTAATGTGAAATATGAATGGAGCAAATGCTCCTCAAAAGAGGAAAAAAATCATTATTTGAGAAAATTAAAACAAGATACAATTTGCCTACAAGAGACACATATTAGAAAAAAGGGAGATACAATACTTGATTTTTTAAAAATTTGGTTGAAGAATTGATTTCAGCAGCAAAAGAAAAAGAAAAAAGAAATAGAGTTGTTTTGTGTATTAATCTCCAACTAAAACCAGAACTTGTACTGACTGATGAGCATTTGTAGATTTGTTGGGGTGGAAGTTAATTTGTATGGGACTATGACTTTGGTACTGGGAATTTATTCCCCAAATGAGGATAAAGTAATGTAAAGTAAAATGTAAATGTAAAGGATGAAATAAAGCAAAAAGTAAGATGAAGATAAAGTAAAGTACAGGGGGAAAAAAACGACATGGAGAGATTAATAGTTTTTTCTTATAAGAATTGGTGTTTGATGGGGATTGGAATGGAGTGATCTCCCCACAACTGGATAGAACTTCTGAGAAAAATATTAAAATCACTCAGTATAAAGTACCAAAAGTTTGTTCGTTTTTTTAATTTGATGGACTGTTTAGGTCTGGTTGATATATGGAGACAGAAAAATGGCAATTCAAGAGAGTACACCTATTTTTCAGAAAGACATAGACCCTTTCCATTAATACATATGATTTGGATTTCAAAGAAGTTGGCTACTAAGGTTTCTAAAGTAGAGATATTACCAAAGTCTTTTTCGGATCAGAAGCCTGTGAGTTGGTTTATAAAAGAAAATCTAGTTCTTTCAGATGGAGACTAAATGAAATGTTATTACAGAAAGAATAGTGGAGGATTGTAAAAAGAAATTAAAATAATTTTTTGAATATAATTTAGGTAAAGGTACTGATTTAAGAATGGTTTGGGATGCAAGCAAAGCTTTTATTAGAGGTTATTTTATGTAACATAATAATGAACTCAAATGAAGAGTCAAGAGAAAATACAAGCTCTTTTGGCAGAGAAAGAAAAAAATAAGAATTAAAGAAATTCCTACAGAAGATAAATATTCCTCAACAGATTAAGCTATTACAAGAATAGTTATCTTTGTGAACAGTAAGAGAAATGGAAATAAAAATTAATTATGTAAAGCAAAAAAAAAAAAAAAGTTTGGAAATAAACCAGGGAAGTGGCTGGCATATAAATTATGAAAAGAAAAAGAAATGATACTGAAATTACAGGACGGAGATACTGTATTAATGGACAATGTGGCCATTAAAAAAGCATTTTGTCAATATTATTCTAACTTGTATAAAGGAAATGACATATCTTTAGAGAAAATACACGAGTATCTAAAGAAACAAAATTTACCAAGGATTACAGAGGAACAGAGACAAATTTTGAATAGACCTATAAGAATAAGGGAAGTTTCTGAAGCTATAAAAAATTATTAAACCAGGAAAGGTGCCTGGACCAAATGGATTATCAGGTTTTTATTATAACGGTTTTGAGAATGAACTTTTACAGCCTCAACAAAGTACAGTGAACTCTATCCTACAGGGAAGAAAGATGCCAGAGACTTGGAAAGAGTTCAGTATAGCACTAATACCTAAAGAGGGACAAGATTTGACTTTAACAAGAAATTATAGAGCAATATCATTATTCACTACAAGTTGTTCACGATTCTAGCTGAGACTGAAAATAGTTTTGCAAGATTTTATTCATGGGATCAATGTGGGTTTTTACCTAAAAGATAGTTCAAGGACAACCTTAGAAATTTGTTGGATATTCTGGAATATTTGGAGCAACATAATGAAAAACAAGCCACATTGATTTTCTTAGATGCAGAGAAGGCCTTTGACAATCTGAGTTGGACTTTTCTGTTCAAGGTTTTGGAAGATATGAATTTTGAAGAGAATTTTATAAAATGGGTAAGATCAATTTATACTTTACAGAAAGAACAAATAATTGTTAATGGAGATCTAGCAAAACTGTGTGAGATGCAAAAAGGAATAAGACAGGGATGCCCACTGTCTCCTCTTTTATTTATTTTGGTTCTTGAAATACTGAATAGATACAAGACAAGATTATAGGATTGTGGGAGTAAAGATTAAAAAAGAAACTTTTAAGTTAAGAGCTTTTGCAGATGACTTGGCATTGGTTTTGGAAGATCCTTTAAAGGGAATTGAAACATTAATGGACAAATTAAAATAATTCAGTGTATTAGCAGGCTGTAAGATTAAAAAAAGATGAAGATTTTAACAAAAAATATGAAAATATAAGATCATACAGAATTGATGAATAAAACAGATTTTAAGATCGAGAAGAAGGGTAAAATATTTGGGTATCACTATGACAAATATGAATTGTATGTTATTTCAAAATAACTATGTTAAGACATGGAATGAAGTTTTTAAAAGGTCTGTTAAGGTGGGAGCAACTACAGCTGTCATTGCTGGGAAGAATTTCTGTGATTAAGATGAATGTCTTGCCTAGAATGATGTTTTTGTTTCAGACAATACCTGTTTTAACAACTGATGGACCATTTAAACAGTGGCAGAATAATATATCTAAATTTGTGTGACAGGAGAAAAAACCATGAGTTAAATACAAGGTGTTACAAGATGCAAAGGAAAGAGGAGGATTGGGTTTGCCTGATTTGAAATTGTATTTTGCAGCTTGTTGCTTGGTTTAGATGAAAGAGTGAGTGCTGCTGAGAAATAGATGGCTTTTGGAGTTAGAAGGACACAAACTGAGATTTGGGTGGCATGGATATTTGTGGTATGATAAAGTCAAGGTTACTGTGGATTTTAAAAATCATTACGTTAGACATGCCATATTGAGAATATGGAATAGATACAAACCCAGGTTGTACCCAAAAACATCTTTGGGGCTCTTAGCACAAGAAGCATTTTATAGATGAGAAATAGTAAGCAAACACAAATGGCTATTGTGAGTTACTAGAATTTTGTCAAGGGGTATGTAGAATAAAATCAAGAGAGGATCTGGTGGCAGAGGGATATAGTTGTCAATGGTTTTCTTATTTACAGTTATTAGAAAGATTTAAAGTAGATAAAATAATTCATAATTCTGAACATTATAAGATTGAGTTTGAAGTAGAACTGTGCAAATAATGAATATGTAGTTGCTAAAATGCATAAAATTTTATTGAAATTTGAAACAGAAGAAGAACAAACGAAAGAATGTATGATAAAGTGGGCTAAAATTTTTGGTTGTAATATACAGATGGAACAATGGAAAATATGTGGCTGAAAGGATTGAAATTCACATTATGTTATAATCTTAAAGAGAATTTTTATAAAATGATGTATCGTTAGTATATGTTACCAAAGAAATTGTCTAGAGTGTATAAAGGCACTTCAAATTTATGTTGGAAATGTGAGCAACAAGAAGGGACATTTTAACATGTTTGTTGGATGTGTAAAATGCCAGAAAGTTTTGGATTCAAATGTGTACAGTAATTCATAGGATTTTAAAGATTAATATACAATTGAAACTGGAGTCTTTTCTTTTGGGACTGATGGATAAACAGTTGGAACCTTGTTTTTATACATGATAATTGCAGCAAGATTATTATTTGCCCAAAGATGGAAAGATTCAGTACTATGGTTGGTGGAGGAATGGAGGAATGATTGGTGAAGATGTTGGAATTTGCTGAGATGGCCAAATTTACTTCTTTCATCAGAGAAAACACAGTATTTTCATTTATTGCTGACTGGAAACCCTTTATAGACTTTTTGGGTGAAACAGAAAAAAAATATGATTTGTGGTTTGATGGTTAGACAAAATAGATTATAGAAAAAAGTTATGTTGTAATCATAGAGGTAAATTTATAATTGTACTTATAACTGCTGTAAAGATCAGAAGCTTGTATCTTTTTTTTTCTTTGCTACATTCTTTTTACTGTTTTTTCTTTCTTATGCTTTTAGGTCTTTCTTTCATTTCTTTTTTCTTTTCCTTTTTCTCACTCTATACTTAAAATTTTTAATAGTGTGTGTGCATGTGTGTATAAAAAAGTGTCCAAATTTGTTGTGATTATAACATCTGGTAGTAGTGAATTCTACAGGGTAATTCTGTGTGATGTAAAGTAATTCTGTTCACAAAATGTCCATGCACAAAACAGCTATTTTGGGGGTTCCATGTATAAATTAAAATATAGGCATTTCCAATGTTTTTGTCATATGAGGAATGAAGCATCATATTTTGTTCTGGATACAGACCAAAACATACTTGGTTTAGAGATGTAGGAGTGGGGAAAAACCACTACTGAGGATTTTCCTTGCCAATGGTTTCTGTGGTCATTGGTGGAGGCTAAGGAAGGCAGGAGAAGGAAGCAGCAGTAGACGATGGAAAAATCAGAAGTAGATGGACTGGTGGGGTATGCTGCACTGGGAGACTGTTCCTTACTGCTAAGGAGCCATGACAGTAAGCCAAAACCTAGAACAACCAAAGTATTATGGGTTTTATTTCTGCTCATCTGTAGCTAATTTGAAACAGTTCCGTTTACGTTTGACACAAGAATATATTTTCCGTTTTGTGCATACTGGTACTTTTATACATGTTAATAAATCTCTCATTTATTTAATACTCCCATGTCCTTATTGTTTGAGAGAGGGAGAAAATTCTAAGCAGAAAGAAAAAAATTGAAATATTTGAACCTTCTGTTTATTTCTGTTCCATTTCCGGTTATTTTTTTGGTAGTGCTTTTTGGCAGATCTGATAAGACCTGGGTGTATTAAAATCTGGAATATATTTTAAGATACAAATTGATTCAGCATCACACTTTTCAGAAACAATGTGAACTGACTTAATAAATGTATATAAATTGCAATAGCATTTGTATACCCTTAAGTGTTTTTTTAAACCTTTAGCTTATACTGTTATGGAATCCCCATTGAATTTAATGGATTTACTTTTGAATAGTTATGTATAGGAATGTAGTGTTAGGTTACTATAATTGTACTTGTGAAAAAGAAGACATTGGAAATATGGTTTATTTTATTGTTTAGATAACGCAATGCACAGTGCACACTTTTTTTTTTTTTAGTAATTTATGTTCCTCTTCTATGGTGAAATTGCATCTAATAATTAAATTACTTTTGGTTCCTTTGGTTACTTTCATCAGAGCTAATTGGGCCTGTAGTGTGTTTAAAAATCAAAATCAAAACTTAAAAAGAGTTGTGATATGTAAACACAAGTCTTTGCTACTAAAACAATCATTTACATGAAATCAAAAGAGTTTTACTACTTAAATCAGTTTACATAAAATGTAATAATCTTTCTTTCTCTCTGAAGTCCTTATCCCATATAACCCCAGACTACCCTTTCTGACATCTCCTGACCAGGATTATACTGCTGCTCAACTTATATGTTTGCTGACCGTTCTTCCTCCTCTTCATGCACCAATAAGGAGGCAAAACTTTCTTCCCAGAGACTGTGGCTGGGAAGTGCCACCTCGTTTCACTGATGCCCAACACTGCTTATCTCTTACTGCTTTGATCCCAGGCACTTTAGGAGATTTTTCCATGTGAGATATTGCTGGAGTGGGAAAAAAATGTGTCTCCTGAGAAATCTGGACATAATTAATCCTTTATTAGTATATAATTTTACCTAGAATTGATAGTGGGTGCTCTTTTCTTAATTAATTAAAGTCTAAATATTATATTGGGGGTGGGGGGAGGAAAGAAGAGATGGATAAAGATAATATTTTGAAAAGGAAGTGTGTAATTGGTAGGTATCTTCCTTCATTTTCTTCAATTCTGACCTTTTCTTATAAGCTGTATTTATTTGGTTACCTGAAGATCTGTTTTATAAAAATGATACCCACAGTGTCAAAGAAATAATCATCATCATTCTTTCTTTTTTAATTAGCCAAGAACGGAACTTAAAAATATTCTGGCATACTTTTCCGTTTAGATATGCACTGTTCTATTAAAATAACAGCAGGCCTTGATTAGAAAAACAAATGTTTGAATTAGTAAGCAATTTATAGGCTTGTATTCATAGCAAGAAAGAGTATACGTTTATGAATATAATTTATAAATTTATAAATTGCTTCATTTAAAGTGACTCTAAGCATGTGCAAAAGCAACAGCAGCTAGTGCAATAAAAGCAACAAAGTGCAATGGTATATAGTACAAGAAATATAGAATTTAATTGTGATTTGAAAAATTAATAAAAGATTCCTGGCACTGGGAAGTCCCAAGAGCCTTCTGCCTTTTTTAAGAGCTTCCAGAAGGTCATGAGAAAGATGCATCCCTTGCCTTAGGGGCCAGGCCATTCCAAGGAACGGAGTGCCTATCAAGTTCCACGTAGCTGACAAGATCAAGGGAACAAGAGTGACATGCCTTTCAGCAAGGCATCTGTAATGCTAATCTAGGGTAAACACAAAATCTTCAAGCACTAATAGGAAGACTCCGCACAGTATGACATGTTCACAGAGAATGTCCCCTTTTCTTCCCTTGCATGTCATACCTCTCAATAAGTGGGGGCCTTCAGCCGTCCTTCCCATTGTCCTTGGATAATCTATACATAATAGGTTGTCTTTAAGATCCCCAGGCCTTGAGTAGCGTAAGCTTTAGACAGGTAGTCCTTGACTTTCCATTTGTTCAGTGATTGTTCAAAGTTATGACAGTGCTGAATGAAGGGACTGAACACAGGTCCCTGAAGTTATGGCTGTTGCAACGCCCCCATAGTCACATGATCAAAATTTGGGCACTTGGCATCCCACTCGCAATTACAACAGGGGTGCTTCAACTCCCCCCATCTCTCCACCATCTATGCCCTTTTGGCCCCCTGCTCTCTGTGGCCCCTGCTGCCCTACCTGACCTTCGCCATCTTCCCACTGCTGACCAAGAATGCTCGGTCTGGCCCTTCACGAAGCAGCTGCTGGCTGCATGAGGCTTTCTTCCCAAGGCTGTTCGTGGTGATTTCCTCATGAGTACTGGGGAAGATGGCCTCATGTGGCCAGCAGCTGCCTTGTGAAGAGCCAGGGCAGGCATGCCTCATCAGCAGTGGGAGCAAGAAGATGGCAAAGGTCAGCTGGGGCAGTGGAGTGCATGGCGGAGACACCTTGGAGTGCAGGGTGACTGTGGCTGGGATTGGGCTGGGATGGCTGGGGCTTAGGGCACGGCTCTTTGCACTGTGCTGCTAGGCTGGGCCAGAACGATTTGGTTTCTTGGAGCACCACAGCTCTGGGCCTGCAAAAAGCCGCAGAGCTGCGGTGTGCCAGGAAACCCCTTTGTACCACTTGAAGCCCAGCCCCAGCCCCTGCTCCAGCAAAAAGCAAACAGCCCAAAAGCAAAAGGGCTTCCTGGCACACTGTGGCTCTGGGGCTGCAAAAAGCTTGCAGCCTCAGAGCCATGGTGGACCAAGAAGCTCCTGAGCTGCAGCATATTTTTCTCCAGCCTTCCTGAGCTCACGTTGCACCACAGCATCCCCCTCACCTAACTTGTGCATGGCCTGCGCCAGCCCTCCCAAACCTCCCCAACCTCCCCCCCCCCATGGCACCCCCGTGCTCCTTACCCAGGACTCCTGGTTCTTCCCACTTAACGTCCTGCACATCTTGGAGTTATGACAGCAACCAGGACTGCTTGGGATTGTCACTAAAAGATGCAGTTACATGACATCATGCTTTACAACCACACTGCTTAGTGATGAAAATTCCGATCCCAGTTGTGGTCTTAAGTCAAGGACTACCTGTAGGCAATAACCAGCACCTTGAATTGCACTTAAAAATTTTATAAGCAGCATATATAGTGGGAACGCAGTAGTGTTGTTACATAGCAGTAATGAAAAGCTGAGCATGCTAAAGTAGAAAGAGACAATAAAGTGCCAAAAACAAAAAAAGAAGAAAAAATGCCAAAAACAAAATAAAACAGAAAACACCACCATCTGATTATAATCTGGATTCTGGGATGCTTCAGTTAAGCATTTTTCCCCCCTGTATGCTTGTTGAAGGCATTAAATAGTAGATAAATGCAATCTAAATAATGTCATGTATTAAAAATAAGCATGCTATCTTATTTTTTTCCCCCATTCTTTTAACCAGAAAGCAGTCATCTTGATAAAAAGAAACTAGAAACGATCCATTGTGGAAACCTATATTACTATTGAGGAAGACCCTGCTAATCTTATTTTTTCCTACAGTGGCAACAGAGTTAATTTTCCTATCAGAAAGAGTCATAAAAAACTTTTTTATAATCAAGCTCATATATTTTACATTAAATATCTCCCCAAAACAATGTTTCATTCATCAGAATAGAAACCATTAATACATTAGAAGTACCTGGAAGGTAACAATCACAGAAAGTAAATAAACGTTATGAGTACATGATGAATACCTATGACTGAAAAAAAGAAAGAATAAAAGAAATTTTGAAGTAAAACATGCTTTAATTATATTTTTCCCCATTACTTTTAATGGGGAACTATAAGATTTTGCATATGATTGTGTTCTTCAGTGTCTGGAGAGAGATTTAACTGCCTCATTCATGCAAGTATAAATGGTTCTTCCCTGTTCCCATTTCTACCATTACTAGAACTTGGTGTTATAATTCAGTTGAGAGATAGTGACTGACAAGAGCATCTGCAGGAAGGGCCAAAGAGTGTGGGTGTGTCTCTGTGTGTGTATGCGTTAGAATGACAAAAGCAGCAATGTACCAGTGTTGGTGCAGACTCTTACCTTTTTTTATGTGTGTTGTGACCATGCAACTATGAAAGGGAGGGACCTTGAATTGCAGTGATGTGACCCTGCTTTTATCATTTTGACAAGAATGCTGGATCCAAAATTAGCCATTGAGATTAATGGGGGTTGATATCAGATTGCCAGAATCTTGATATTCTGACTCATCTCTCTGTAAAGGAGGAAGAGGAGCAGCAGCATAAACATGGAATAGTTCAACATAGTGAAAGATAAAATGAGGTGAATACACATTGACATTTTAGGCATCAGCTAATTTAAATGGACTGCAATTGGGCGCTATCAGTCAGAAGATCATACTGCTTATTACTTAGGATGTAAAAAAACAAAGAAATAATGGTGTTGCTTTGATAGGAAGGATATGGCAAGAACAGTACTTGGCTGCAATGCAGTAAATGACAAAATAATATCAATTAGACTTTGCAGACAACCTTTGAATGGTTGCTTAATGAATGGCCATAAATTGAGAACTAGCTGTATATGTAACTCAGGGTTGAACTAGATAACAGGGTTGACTAGATAACATCATCAGTGCATCAGCACCGATGATGTTACCTAATTGGGTAATAGAACTTCTTCAAGCAAACAACCAAGCTCAGAGAGCACCAAAGACTCCACAGTTCATTTCTGAACTACATATATTCTCTTCTGTTGGGACTATATGGCCTAGGAAACTACAATAAAGCAGGAGAACAACTTATCAATTTCAATTCAGTAATTTTTTCATAGCTAACACAGTCTTCTAACAACCAGTGTGATGCCTGTATACGTGGACATTACCAGTGGGGTACACACAAATCAAATTGACTATATTATTGGTACAAAGAGATGGAAAAACTCAGTTATAAGAGCAAAGACATGGCCAGGTACTAACTTTGGAATAGATCATGAACTGACCACGCACAAGTTCCATGATCCAAGTTCAGCTAAAGCAGCACAAGAAGCCAACAAGATTCCACCATATGATCTTGACCATATAGCCATCATTTTGAAGGAGAAATCAGGAATCACTTTGAAGTCCTGAACCTCATTGATAAAGGAACCAGAAGAACTGTGGAATGAACTTTAAAAAGTTGTTAAGGATGAATGTGAAAAGAGACTTCCAAAGACCAAGAAACAAAAGAAAGCAAACTGGATGTCAGAACAAATGATGGAAATTGCTGAAAAGAGAAGAGAAGCCAAAGCCAAGAAAGACAAAAATCTCAGGAAGGAACTTAACAAAAAGTTTCAGAAAGCTGTTAGAAGAGACAAGAAGCATTATTACAACAACATATTTAAAGATGAAAGATGGAAACAGACATTGAGAAACAAGTCTTCCAAAAGATCTCTGAACTCAGAAACACAACCACAAATTGGTATGCTAAAGGATGCCAATTGACAGATAGTAGCTGATTCAAAGAAGTTCAAACAAAGGTGGAAGAAATATAATGGAATTTTATACAGGAGAGATGTCAAAAATCTGTAATATCTTAGAAGATATTATGTACTTCAAGAACCTCTCATACTAGAAAATGAATTTAGCACTCTGATGATTATGAAGTGAGAAGTCTACAGGACTTGATGGAATATCTACAGAAGTATGGAAAGCAGCAGCAGAAGAATCTGTAAAGCCTTTAATCAAATTGTGGCAGCAAATTTGGAGAACAACACCATGGCCATCAGTTTTGAAGAAGTTAGTTCATACCAATGACAAAAAAAGTAGAGTTAATAGAATGTGCCAACTATTATACAATATCCTTAATTTCACATGCTATCATAATAATGTTTGGCATCATCCTACTCATCTTACATGAAAAGGGAGATGCCATATATGCAAGCTAGCTTTAGAAATGTGGATGAACATACAAAATTACTGCTGATGTACTGAGACTGGTTTTTCTACCATTTCATCCCAGAAGTGAAGAGGTATTGCTGCCCGAAACACATTGACTTCAAGATTCTGCTCATATTGGATAATGCCCTGGGTCATCCAGCTTACCTGGACAATTTCCATCTGAACATGAAGGTTGTGTATCTGCCTCCCAACACCACCTCCCTCCTGCAGATGATGGACGAGGGAGTGATAGCAACCTTAAAAAAAACACTACCTTCAGTGCACATTTAGACAGGCAGTTCAGGCAACCAGAGTGGACTCCCAGATGACCTTGCACCAGTTTTGGAAGTCCTACGACATCTACAAGGCCATCAAGAACATTGATGCAGCCTGGCATGAGTTTATCTCTACAAACATGAATGGGGTGTGGAAACATCTGTACCCTCAGTTCATTCATGACTCTTGCAGGCTTGAGGTGGCAGAAAGGGAGTCGCAGGCTGTTATCAGCAACTTGGTTGCCCTCAGCAAGGAGCTTCAGCTCAACCTGGAGGAGGGGGACTTTCATGAGCTGCTAGCTGCACAGACAGAGGATTTCTCCAATGAAGACCTCATGGAGTTGGAGGAGCAGGGAAAACAAGAGGAAGAGGAAGAGATCGAACCACCAAAGCAGTTCCAGACCAAGCTGATGGTAGAGGGCTTCAGCTTAATTGAGAAAGTGCTATCGTTGTTTGAGATTCAGGACCCTAACATGCAGTGCTTCACCAAGGTATCTGCAGCTGTCCATGATGCAATCCATTGCTATAGCATCATTTATGGGAAGAGGAAATCCACCACCGAAAGTTCACTGGACTGCTTCTTCTTCAGGAAGGTGGAAAAAAGTGCTGTTTCAACTACAGAGGATGAGCCTCCGCCAACTCTGCAAGCGCCTATGCCATCGCTGTGCCTGCGCCATTGCTGCAAGTACCTACGTCAATGCCACTTACATAAGGTACAAACTGTGCATGTTTTTTATGCTTGTTGGACTTGCAAACAAAACAGACTTATGAACAGTCTCTTGGAATGTAACCTGTTCATAAGTGGGAGACTGTCTGTACAAAGAAGACCAAACTAATAACAGGTACGGCAATCAGCCTTAGAATTGATAATGAAGGAGTGAAGTGGTGGATAGGTTCTGCCTTTTAGGATCAATAGAAAGGAATGAGCAGTCAAGAAATATGCTACAGACTAACACTTGGTAGAGTAGCAATGTGATTGTCCTACCACCAGTCTACCTGCTGCATTTTGTACCAACCTCAGTTGCATTTTGAACCAACCTCAGCTGCCAATTAATTTCCAGAAGGAGCCCTAATGAAGTGCACTACACCAAATGATGATCAAGACAAAAGGTCATGTCACCAGCAAATCTGGTTGAGATAGGGTTTTAACTAGCACATCTGCTGAAGTTAAATTTATAACTTATTTCTTCTTTGCAATTCATAAGAATTAGAAAGCTTTAACTGGCAAAACAGAAGATTATCATGGTAGAAGCATTTATCTTCAGATTCTTCTTTGGATGTCATAGTTTCTGCAATCTTTTTTAAGCATTATGGTTGACCATATATTCCATTGTATGGTGTGTTACTACTATGATGGAATAAGAATAGAAAATGAGTACATTTTCTTATTCTCTCATTAAAATTCTTAAAAATCATAAGAGATCTCTTTTCTGTTTAAGCTCTGTCATTGGGAAATAACTCTTCATCTGCAAATTAGCATCCTGTGAACAAGTTCTAAATTGTTGTCCCATGTCTAAGTTCTAAATACATAGATATCAAGGTAAAAAGAATGAGTGATTAGATCTCTCCTTCAGTCTCTCATTGCAATGTATCAAATACAAATTGATAAAAGCTCTCTTGAACTTGTATGTTTTGTATTCATTTGTACATTTTTTCTCATTTTTATATGGAGCTATTTACAAAGAATGATCATTCTAATAATAGCTATAGCCTAGATCCAGTCTTTCTAGGGGTTTTGTGTTTACAGGGAACTACTGCTGGAAAAGCAAGTAGATGGTGCTAGAGAAAGAAAACTAAGTAAACAATGTTGTCCATGCAAACTTGTTTCAGGCCTTCCAGATCAGTGTGATAGATGATAAAAGCAAAAGAAGAGAAATGTGAAATCAGCAGAATCTCACCATCCATTTCCTAGCAGTTGCTTTGATTGGTGTGTGTGTGTGTCTTTTGTGAAAGAAAGGAATTATGAAAAAAAACCCTCCAGTCTATGATAAATGTTTGTCCAAGATTCTCCTTACTAGGTCATGATGATTCAAACAAAACTAGTAATCATAAGGCAGAAATAATGTATCCTCTGAATATTGTCTATAACAGATCTTGTTATAACTGCAGTTTTGTCCTATATATAAGTAAAGTCTACTGACATTATATTACTCATATAAGTGGTGAATGTATTTTAACCATTTTCCTATGGTTCTGCATTGATATAGTCTTCTGCTGTAATTATTTTTTAATTTTGAAATTATTATCTAGAATGATTGATATTTTTAGCATGTTAAACCCAAATATAAACAAAGTATTATTTAACCAGTCACTTAAAATGTTGTCATTAAGTAGAAATTTTGGCTAAGCTATATTGCAAATTCTTTTAAGCCTACAGTCAAAAATAATCCAAGTCTCTGTTTGCATTCAGTGAGTTATAAAACAATTGAAATTGTATAGTATACCGTATTCTGCTGATAGCACAGCCTGGAACAAAATGACCACTGAAATCACACCTATATTTCAGTTTCCATATTTGTTTGCCTTTTAGTAGCCATGATATTTTTCAGCATTGGGTTTCCCTGAGTGTTAATAATTATCATGCAGCTAGCAAACTACAGTTAAAAAAAACCTGAATTTGCTTGATTAAATACAAATTTTATCTTTTAACAAGATTTTGAATGACTGCTTAATTTGATCCTTTTGCTTTTGTTTCCACTGAATAAACTCTTCAATGCTTTAGAAAGAAAAAATAGCCATAAGTCTCGAATTATGTCATCTTTGTACAGTAGTACATCTTGTAGTTGACTCCAGATTCTATACTGAAATATATAGAATTGGGGAAAACACACTTTTATTCTTTTCAGCTGTACAATACAGCTTGATTTAAAAAACGACACGTCATATTGCTTGGATGAATTAGGGGGAAAGAGCATGCAAGAGAGAGAGAGAGGAAGAGAGGGGAGGGAGGGAGGGAGGGAGGGAGGGAGGGAAAAGATTGTTTTTATTACAATCAGAGACCAGTAACAAACAGTGGAACAATAGATAATGTAAGAAATGCTCTCTATGTGAAATTTAGTTTAAAAGATCCAAATAAAAATATTACTCATGCAAACTAGTTGTCAGTTGTTTCCACATATTCATGACGACTTACAAAACTTGGCAACTTTATGCATAATAAGAATGGTCCAATCTGATAAAAGAATATGAACATAACATTTCATCAGACTGGCCTGGAGCAGGTAGTAGGAAAGAAAAATAAGGCTTCTTCAAATGTCATTGTAAAAAGAATGATGCAGTAACATGTGAAGAATAGATTTAATTGTGCCAGCACCACAGGGGCAGATTTTACTCAGTATAGGATCTTATTAAACTTTCCATATAAAAGTGCTCAAGAGAGAACATTATACCTTTAAGAAAAAATTTTTCTTGAAATGGGGTGATAAGTGAAATAATATATTTGGCTAGTGCCTGTCTAGGGTGCTTGATTCATTCTCAGATAGATTCTGAGATAAAACTACTCTCATTTTGGTATTCAATATCCAAGAACCTTTCTTTGAGGTTTTTCTTGGCCTAAATGAATTATGTAGGAAACAGAAGTTCTACAGAGCAGCCAGATGGTTATAGTTTTCCCAAAACTGCTTGAGATCATGGGGATTGAAATTGGTCAGACCAAACAAGAGGAATAAACAGTTCAAGGGGGGGAAAAAAGACATTTGTGCCAAGAGTTAAAAGTTAATAACCAACTCTTATTTCAATCCTTAGCTGTCCAGTTTCTCATCTTAAAATTATTTTAGACATGCATTTTGATGCTTGGAACACTCTTCCCTTAAACTTAGTTTGTACATTATCTTATGATTTGGTAAGGGTCCTAACTATAAACAATAGATGTGATGGAATGGAATGGAATTAGGAAGGCCAGGTTCAGGGAGATAAACATTTTCTTAGCTCGCCGGAGGAGCATGGGAGATACAAGAGGATGAGACTGGCACCTCCCTAAGGAATTCACAATGTTGTGGCTGGCTGACTTGGGATCTGGGGTTTCAGTCTGGGAAGATTCTTGCTAGAGATTGCAGCTAATAAACATAGCTGAACTGAATTTGCATTGTCTCTTGAAGTTCCTTGGGCTAGGCCTGACATCAATCTTCCCAGACTGAAACCCCAGCTCCCAAGTCAGCCAGCCACAACATTGTGAATTCCTCAGGGAGTGTCAGTCTCATCCTCTTGTATCTCCCATGCTCCTCCGGCGAGCTAAGAAAATGTTTATCTCCCTGAGCCTGGCCTTCCTAATTCCATTCCATCACAATAATGCAGCTGACCCAAGGGTTTTAACAGTGATCAATTTTATGGGATCATAGGGTCGGAAGATACCTTTGAGGTCATCTAGCCCAACCCCCTACCCAGGGCAGGAATACTCAGACAGGCCCGGGCAAATGGCTGTCCAACCCTGGTTTGAAAACCTCCAGCAGTGGAGCACCCAGGATTCCAGGAGGCAGGCTGTCCCACTGCCTAATAATACTTGCAGTCAGTAAATTCCTCCTTATTTCAAGTTTGGATCTCTCTTTGTAAGGCCTGCTGATTCTTATTCTACCCTTGGGCACTGTGGAGAATAAATCTGCATTCTCTTCCCTGTGACATTCCTTCAAGTATTGAAAGTTACATTGTCATAGGATTTAGTTTCCAAGCCCTTCACCATCTTTGTTGCTCTTCTGTGCACTCATTCCAGTTTCTCAGCATCCTTTTTGCATTGTGGCATCCAGCACTAGACACAGTATTCCAGGTGCGGTCAGATCAGTGCAGTGTAGAGCAGAACTATCACATTCCATGATCTTGGCATACTTCTGTTAATGCAGCCCAACATTGTATTAGGTTTTGGCAGCTTCAGCACACTGCTGGCTCATATTTAATCTGTGGTCTACCAAGGCACCCACATCCTTATCATAAGTAATACTACTGAGCCAGGAACCACCTATACATCTATGTTTCCCCCCCCCCCTACCTAACTGGAGTAACCTACATTTCTCACCATTGAATTGTATTTTGTTGGAAAAGACCAATGTTTAAGTCTGTCACAGTCCTTTTGAATTTTGAGCCTGTTTGTTTATTTATGCACAGAGGATGCACTTTGGAGGTTCACAGCTTATTAAAAGTTTGCCAAAAGCAGCTTCATTTGTCCTCTCTTTTGACTTTTCCATCCACTTGTCAGCCTGGCTTGCTATAATTTTTTGTTGATGTTATTATATCAGATACTGGTAGGAATTCTCCATATGGATGTCACTTGGCCTTCTGATGCAAAGAGGTTAATGTTACCAAATAATCTCATCAATTCATTTTTCTCTTCATTGCCCCTCCAGA
Source organism: Python bivittatus (assembly GCF_059951505.1). Taxonomy (NCBI): domain Eukaryota; kingdom Metazoa; phylum Chordata; class Lepidosauria; order Squamata; family Pythonidae; genus Python; species Python bivittatus. The sequence goes on from NW_028277035.1 coordinate 73,915,592, forward strand.
ACAGAAGGGTTTTTCTCTCTTTTTAAACAGATGGGACTGAAGATATGATTTTATTTTATAGAACAATTTATTTGGCAACACTGAAAACCACTATGTCACTTCACTGAGCATTTGTATTTATGTTTTGCCCAAGAAATTGAAGCAATTTAAAATCTGTAGTTCTTTATTAGCCACAGTTATTCCGGGGCGGGGGGGGATGTTTGTGTATTTTGCTGTCATACTGGTATTTCTAAATGATACCAGCCTTAGATATTTGAAATTTTGAGTTTTTCTCTAAGGAGAAAAAAGTACCAATAGATATTTAAATTCTGAATGGACCCTAATTCTTACAAAACATCAGAAATTCTGATTTAGCATCCTTTTTGCAATCTCAGAATATTATATATCCCAGAATATTATACTTACAGCTTTGGAGTGGAAGTGGAGAGGAATACTTTTTTGACTTTTTAGCAACATTTTTTAAAAATTCTATCCAAAATGAGCAATAGAAATCAAAATTCTGTGGGCTTTCCTTTTGCGAACATCACTTCTGCAATAATACTCATTTATCCCTTATTTTATCCTGACTTCATTGTATCAGAACCCAGAATGTTTCATATTTGTAGAATGAAAGTGCAACAAGTTTAACTTTTTCATCAATAAAAATAACTGTTTTTAAAGCATCAGGTTTTACTTGATTTTTATTGATGCCAGATGCATTGTTAATATTTGTGTATTTTACCATTGTCAGCTGTGATGTTCTGTCTTTATCAGCCTCTCTACAACTCAGCAGTAGTTGATTTGTCTCAGTTAGTTATCCTCTTGATTTAAGCCCTCAAGTTAATATTACTTTTTAACTTTCACTGCCATACCATCAATTTGATTTTTCCCCTTTTTTTGTTTTGTTTTAGTCCACTATAGACATCTTTCTATGGTTTCTTTTTTGTTATTAGTTAATACAACAGCTATTACTGTTCTCTATGGTTTGGGACAGTGTTGAATTATTTTCTCATTATCTCTAATAGCTTTTTAAACTTTTCAGTCAATTTAAGTAAAATTTTACTTTAAATGGAAAATACTTCTAATCTAGATATCTTTAAAACCAATTTGAGTATTGTTGAACCCATTTAGTTTAATTGCTGTTCATAATTACAATGGAGAACAAATATTTCTTGCTATAAAATCTTGTTCTTTTAGAGAAATACCAGATTTATTGTGTTGATATTGCATTGTTATGTGCTTTTGTTATATATTTTATGCCTTTACCTAACAGTATACAATTTTAGATTAATCTAACAGTAAGCATAATATTTGCATTGCAAGATCGATAATTCTATTTTTCCCCTTTGGAGAAAGATATTCCAGAGAGTGGTGGCTGTGGAATTCCAAGTACTTATTGTCCTAATCTATTTCACAATATTTCAAAATTTGCTTTGACATAACCTTTATATGTGTCGGAATCTGATCATTTTCTTGGGATACTTGACTGGCATTTTGATTCTCATGGTGGTACCTGTTTGGGCTAGCTGTTTGGGATAACATTTGAGGAAGAGTATATTCAATCATTCATTTCCTCTCTGAAGAGTAATTCCAAGGGATGATGATACTGTACTTGTTTTGCTTTAGGATAGCATTCAGTGGAATCTGATTTTTCTTTCTTCTTCAAATGTTTTGCCAAAAAATCAACAACTTTAAAAAATATGTCTGAAAAAGAGCCCATATTTCTGAAAACTTTATAGGGAAGTATGTGCTTATTTTATTTTTCTCTCTTGTCAGATTTGTATGCTGCCTTTGGTTCAGGGGCTCAGTAGGGTGTCCTTAACCTGACCTTCCCCAACTTTTCCCATCAGCAACAAGCACGTGAAGTAGGTTTGGGCTGGTAAAGAATGACTAGCCCAAAGTTAACCTAATAAGCTTCTGTAGCTGGGGTTGGACTTTATACTGGGTCCTAGTCCAGCATCTTAACCATTTCAGATGAAGAGCAAGAAGATAATCTATTGCGGTTTAATCTGTACATCAATCCTTTTGTGGGCAAGATGAATAATCTAGCTCATTATCCTCCTAAATTGAAAGACAGACACATCACAACCCTCCTATAGACAGATGATGCTGTGCTGTTATCTCAGACACCAATTAGTCTAAAGCAAGCTTTACATGCTTCAGCTGCATATTGTAGCACAGAAGCACTGAAAATTAACTCTGCAAAAACTAAGGTATTAGTATTTGCTAAGCACCCCAAAATTCATGCCTGGCAACTGAATAAGCACCTGACTGAACAAGTTAGAATCTTCAAATACTTAGGGTAGTGTTTCATGCATCCAGTAAATGCTGGGCATATATGGAATACGTTGTCCAAAATCTGTGCAGTCCTGCAGTCCTTTTACTACAGTAAAGGTGTATTATTTGTACCTGCTGCACTAAAAGTATTTTCAGCTAGAGTGTGGACACAAGTTTTGTTTGGAGCCTAACTAGGACCGTACATCACCATCTCTTTAGAGAAAGTGCAATCCAAATTTTTAAGGAACATATTTCAAGTCCCGCAATGCATTCCTAATGTTGTCTTACACCATGAGATGGGTCTAACCAAAATGAAAGCCATATTTGGACACATGTCTTCTCTTACTGGTTAAAGTTACTTTTTTTCACTTGGCACTTAACACCTCTCATTTTAAGGGATGACTTTGTTATATCTTGGTGTAGGACACTGCATGAGAAACTGACAGGCTAGGATTTCTCACTTAATACAGTCCTGATGATGGATGGGCAGAGGTGGCCCTTAAACAGTGTGTCAAGGATTTGCCATCCCATTTACAGTAGACCTGGCTGTCATAACCAGAGATGTGTTCCTGGGCAGTCATTTGCTTGTTTTCAAGATGGCTAGATACCTAAACAAAATAACAGTTCCTAAGTTCAGAAGAGCCTTAACCCTGGCAACATATAATACCCCCGCAACAGCAGTTCTCGGGCAACTGTGGGGCATTTCATTTGAACAAAGACTTTGCCCCTGTGATGAAGGAGTCCCTGAAATACTGACCCATATTCTTTTATATTGCTCCTATTACAAAAATGCCCAGTTCCAATTAATAACACCCCATCTACTCAGATTTCCAGGCCATCTGGATCCATGTTATTCATTGCTCCTATTTTCTGATCTCTTAACATGGCTAAGTTTTGTTTTACTATTTGTAAAATAGGTCATATTTTAAGCATCCCAGTTTTATAATTATTGGGTTTTAGTGTGGTGTTTATTTACTGTCTCGTGCTTTCCTTCTGTTTTAGAGCTGTTTTATGATGGTAATAAAGTATCTTGACTTCTCTCTTGTCTTCTTGTTTCGGGCAGAAATCTGGGGGTGAAATGCTCAACATATAAGAGCTTTAGAAATTTCCAAAATAATATGGGGCTTTCCATAGGAATTCCTGTTCATCTACAAACAGATCAGACTTAAGCACAATTGAAACTCATGCTGAAGAGATCATGCTCATCTTTTACAAGGGTATCTCTCTAAAAGCCCACATTCTTGACCAGGCAGTGTTTGGATATGTCAGTCCAAAAAAGTGGCTGGAAATCTGCCTTGTATGAATTGTTGGATAAGCATACACCCTCAATGTTAGCTGTATTCCTCTGGAGACTAAGGAGCTGTGGGAATTGATTTATAATTTGGACAGTATGAGGGGTAAAAACATTATAATGATAACTATGTTCTCAGCTTCATATGGCAGGTTGAAATTGGACAATAAAATAGCTACATATACAATATATTTAATAAAACTTTCTCTAAAGCTTGCCAAGCTTTTACAGCCTTAAAATTATAAATTATGCCCACAGCAATATCAAGAGTAGATATTAGCAACTTGCTGTTGAATGAAGACTCTGCCCTTGTGGTTATTCTCAGATTAAGGATTTACAGTGTTATATTTTATATTTCCCATTGTATTTATCAGTCTGTAAGGAATATATTGAAAAAAGATGGACACTCTCTCAGAGTAGATGAAGAAAAATATACTTCCTTTTATCTTATTCTAATGCAGCTGTCTCATAGAGAGTAGCTTTGTTTGCCCTTGCTGCACCAGTGATAGCTCATGTAGAAATGGTAGAAAGTATAGAGCCAGTGCTGAATTAATGTCTCCTGTTTTAATAATATTTTAGTTTTTAGCCTTATTTTGTTCAGTGTTAATAGCCTATAAACATTGAATAAAGAAATTTGAAATTTGAATATATTGCCAATTTAAGTTTGTCAAATCATAATTATGGGCTTTTAAGAAAGCCTCCAAGACTCAATTTCCATAGTCTTTTCTAGAGTTATGTTTTATAGGATTGCAAAGGTTCTCTGTTTTAACAATTCTGGGATGGGTTGTTTTGTTTCTCATTATAATTGCTTTTATTTATTTACTTATTTCATGGTTTGAATTCTGTCTTGTAATGCATCTCCATCAGGCTTGAAGTAAAGTATGCTCTAATAAACCTGAAAAGTAAAATATATTGTTTTAGCTAATACTTAGTTTGTGTTGTGTCTAGTCCAACATTCCTTCCCTTAATTGCTTGATTTTATTGTTGAAAGGAGATTATAATCATTTGTTTATAATAAATTTGTGTTTCAGCCAATCTAAGTATAACATTTAAACTAGGTGAATTAGGCTTTCTGTGTTTCTTAAAAGAGAATGGTAATTTTTTCAAGCCCATACTTACCAAGTAATCTAACCAGGTAATCAATCTGAAGCTATCTGTAAATGTGGTATACTGTGACACTGTACCCAATGGATTATGGATCTACATATTATACAGTTTGGCATTCTACACCTTAGTTTAATTTTTATAGGTCATTTTAATAATTACAAATCGTTTAGAATTGAGAAGAGAAAGCTGTTATTGACAATATAGACCTTATATTATTCTAACAGTAGAAGAATGGTACCAACAACATCAACAAGGAATGGGAGCTCAAAATTGGCAAGATGGCAGATGGTTTGTTGCAATGCAAGCCCTGTCCCTTTTGAACATGCAGACACCACTGAAGGGTACACACACCTTTGCCTAGATTAAGAAATCATTACATCTATGAGCAGTTTGTTGAAAAAATATTCCAAAATCAATGTTTACCAATTGTGTTTCCGTTTGAATTCTTAACTAATTTTTGAAAATAGTTTTAATTAATATCACTTCTGAGTATGGTGGCATAAGTTGTCTTGCCATAATAGGTGTATTAAATGTCTATTATTGTCAACTGTGTTATAATCAACTATAATAATTTGGTTTAATAATATTTATCATTATCCATTGTCCTTTTGGCTTCATATGTTCAAATAATGTGTGGATTGGGATTTCTCTACATAACAGTTTTCATCTTTTCTTTTCCATTGTAAGGTATCTGCAGTAAGGACTGTTAAATGTGTCTGTGTGTGTGTGTGTATGTGTATGTGTGTGTGTGATTACTCCTTTGAAATAACAATAGCAAAATCTCCCTTGGGTCATGCAAGATTCCAGGTTCCTGGTAAATATGTGAACATGTCCATGTTGCTTTTTTGGTTCTTTGAAAGAAAACACTTATTGAAATAATATTCTGAGAGAAAGATTTTGCTATTTTTTAAAATGACAGATTAATAAGTAAAATCATGCAAAAATGGACACTGTCTAAAAATAGTCAAGTTGATTTGGCTATTTTTGGTTTTGGTCTATACTAGTTTACTGATCATCATCTTCTGCAGTAATTAATTAATCTCTGTGTTTAACTAAATATTTACTCATTGGCAAGCACACCCCTTTGAGCAGCTGGCTTATCAGCACCCCAAATAAGGTGTTTTAGCATTTAAATCCCACTTTTAAATTAAAAATATTGCCTAGATGCAGTAATATGAAATAAGTCATACTGTAGAACGTAGCTGTATTAGTCTGTTAAAACAAGAGCAACATGGTATGTTGTACCATTATAAAGATCTTCCCTTAAGGAACACAGTTATATATGATTCCACATGCTTATTCCACTCCTCCTTAACAGATTTGGGGGGAGTGAGGAGTATATGAGTATGTCAGAATGCTCTCGTGAATGAGTTAAATACTTTCTCAACTATAACAATAATAACAACTTTTTAACTTTTAATATAGTTCACATGGTACTTAAGAATAGGTAACTTAGTGTTCTCCAAGTATTTTGAATATCATACTTACTCATGAGTAAAACAGATCTAAACCTTAACTATAATCCTTACTCAAATAAATTGTCTACATTTACTCAACACCTACATTACCAATTAACCAAATGGGCTGCTTGGTTTAAAACACAATTAAAAGGTAGATATGGTTCAGTCTGTTCTATAAATATGGTCCTTGAGTATGTAATTGAAGTGGATTATGGAAGTCGTAGTCCAGACTATGTGATAGGTATCAGGTGGATCATGCTTCCTGCAGTAGAACAATTAGTCAATAAGACAGGTATACAACAAGTTTTTCTTTCTTTTTTTTATAAAGACCCACATCCAGCAATGGATTTTCTACTTTTCATTAAATGTAGAGTGAAAAAGAAACAGATTCAGTCTGCTCCTAAATCTCATTTGGAAAAATACCAGACAAATGGGACCAGGAAAGTGGGAGGGGGGGCTATTTTTCAAATTGCTGTTGAAAAATCATGTCTATATTTGGAACAGGCCCTCGTCATGATTCTTTTAGACAGTCAATTTACATAGGATTAATCAGCCCTTCAGATAACTTGTTGCCCCCAAGATACATAGATAAAGCAAACATTTGAATTTTGCCTGGAACAATATAGGAAACCAGAGAAACTATCCAAAATAATGTTTTAGTTATTATTCATATGCTTAGGAAAATTCTTCTCTGTATTATTACAAGAATTAAATCTAAGATTTCCTCTTCTACATTTTAAAACTTCTTTTTTTTCTTTTCTGTTCTTTTCTTTGAAGCAGTCTGGATCCTAATAAACTTTATTTCTGAAATTTTTCGGTTAAACAATGTTTGAAACATACCTCTCTCTCTCTCTCTCTGTGTGTGTTCAAATATACAGTTACACAACTCCTTCATTTCCTTTTTTCTATTCGTTACCTTTCTCCAACTCATTAGATTATAGGCCTGAAGCCAGGTTTATTGTTTTTGTGAGCGTGTAGAATTTAGATTACAAGGCAATTTATAATTAATAAATACTATTATAAACGTCCCCACACAATGCACTGATACATTTATAATAGCAGCAAGATTACAAGCTTTACCTTTTCTCCAGAATGAGAAATACGTTTAAAATGTTATTGTAAATAACACTGACTTCATAATATTTATGCAAAATGCTTTTCATGAACACTGCTGGGCCACAGTTCATTAGCATTTAATGGTATTTGGTTTTAAGTTGCATTCATCAAGCTTTAACAAAGCTGGCTGTGCATACAGATCACACTTCCTGTAGTCATCAAACTAGTTTGGATTTTGGTAGTTTCTCTTGTTAAAGCCTTTGTAAACTAATGATCACGTCTAGTATGGGCTTATCTACCCTGCCAGTAGAGACCAGTAACCATTTTTGAATGGCAGGAACAGACAATGTATTCACCCCCTCACTCCTTACAAAATCACCCTCCAGTTATGTTCTTCTGCTCTGCTTTCAAAATACTATTTCTTGTTTCTGTCATCTCAAACATCGCTCTCTCTGTTTTGACTGCAGCATGTTCCTATTTTCCACAGCACTCCCTCTTACCTCAAGTGGCCAGAGAAATGGTAAAACAGTGCGCCCCTTGACTTATTAAAAGAATAACCAGCACAAATAAGGAACTCAGGAAAAGAAAAATAGTCCTTGTTGGGTTTTGAGCCAGCAACAGGCAAGAGTTGTAATCACTGTCTATTGCAGGACAACTACTAAAAGTAGCTCTAGATGACTTTAGAGACCAATAGGACAGCAAGAAAAGATTTTTAATTTTGAAACTGATTTTTATACCAGTGTATATGTGTGTTTTGATGATTTTACTTTGTATATGTAAATTTAATTTATATGTACGTATGTGTGTATAAGACCCACAAACAGGAAGGAAAGTGACTGGAAAGTTGGAACGATACAAAAACAGGGGAATTATCCAGTGGGAAGATATGATAGCCTGCAGTCCGGGTTAAACATTTGTCTCAGCCTGGACAGGATTTTCTTAAACTAGTGTGGTATGAAGCCAGAATGAACACAAGACGCGAGCAGTTTAAGGGTGTAGTGTGGATATAGTCAGCTTCATGCCTTTATACAGATTGATTTGTTATTTTAATGAGAGAAACATAGCTGAAGCTTTGGAGGATAAATTTGCTGACCTCACTCGCTGAATATATAGTTCATTGAATGCAAGACATTATACAAATATGGTAGATAATAATGTTGGATTGCTTTGGTTCCCTCAGCTCTTTATCAAGCAATTCTAGTTGCTGGAAGCTGCTTCCAACTCTTTCACGTGTGACAAATTCTGCAACAGACACGAGGCCTCCAAGTGAAGTGAATTCCTTGAGTCACTCCTTACCTAGATTAGAATTGGGTCACTTCTGTGTGAAGCACCTCACTGAAAGAAGGGTAGCCATTGTGTGTAGGCCTTATGAATAGTAATGATCAATGATTTTCAGCAGAACAATTGCTCTAATTACCCCTTTGCACAAAACAGAAATTGAATGGTTGCACAGGGGTTCCAGAGAACGTTCAGGGAAACTGGAGCTCTGCTTCAATTACGTATTTGAAAAAGTCAGTTTTGCACATTATAGAGATGTCACTTATGTACTATATGGTTATTCTAAAAACATTAAAATAATCCGAACAGCAAATTAGCACTACGACTGCCACATTCAGCAAATTGACTTTTAAAATGGAGAGGCATTGAAATGGCAATTACTGCTGTTAAGTGGCTTGGGCAAACATCTGTTGTTGCTTTTTTTAGTGTTAGAAATACAATTACACTTTGGAAAATAACTTTTTTTTCCCTCACGTCATTGTTTTCATTATGCTTTGTTGTAAAGATCATTTACTTTAAAGTGTCCTTTGAGTACCCCATCGAACATCTGTACCTGGGAAGCTATATTTTATAAAATTATAAACAAAAACACAGATTCTAATCTCTTTGGCGGCTTTCTGAATTAACCTTATTAAGGATAAGTAGGCTATATTCTTCTGTTTGTAATTAATTCGAAGACAGAATAGGGTGTATATGTACATCTGGGAAGGCAGTACTGGCATAATCACTATCTAAGAATGTACAGTACAGTAGGCATCTGGGCTTTACTGCATGAAAGGGGACTTCTGATGGATCAGAAGATGGGCTACTTTGAACACCTTTTGTTCTAATTTTGTCCTCAACTTTCTAGTTCACATTTGGATTCCAGATTTTATACCATTTGTATCTTGTCCTATTTCCACTTCATTTTTCTCTTTTATTGTAAAGAATGCCTGCATCAGTACTGTGAGAGGTAATTTCCAAATATGGGAAGGACCTTTTATTTTTTCTAAAAAAAGAAATAATTATCATAGTTGCATAGGTCTGAGCTGTGAAACTGCTGAAAATTCTGGCTAAATAGTTTGGAGACTTAAGTACAGGGGCAGGAAATGCATGACTTTCCAGACTCCAGATCCCATCAGCCAGGCCTTCCTAGCCAATATTTGAAAGGCCATAGAGTCTTCATCTCTGCTTTAGCACAATGATCATAGATGTTGGGCATGATTACAGTCTTCACAAATAATGGTGTAGAGTTGCCAAAATTAAGGGAAATAAACTGAAATACAATTCAGTTTTAAACTTATAAGTACATTTGCTTTGTTTTATTTGCTTGTGTTCCTTCTGGATGTGATGAAATAACTTTAAAATGATCAGGAGAAAGCATTATGTATTTACATTTTTAAAATAACTTGTAAGAACACATTTTGTGTATACCCTTTTAAACAAATTTTTGGATTTCCAACCAAAGAGTTCAGCTCCACATTATATGAAATGTCTTAGAATCACATGAAAGAGAGGAAATAACTGATTTCCTTTGTTTAGGTGTGACTTGAGAGCTAGTTTGATGTAGTGGTTAAAATGCTGGAGTAGAAATGGGGAGACTTCTAGTCCTGCCATGGCATGAAAGTCACCAGGAGACTTTGAGTCAGATGCTTTCTTTCAGCCCAACCCACCTCCCAAAGTTGGTGTTGTGGGGAAAAATAAGCAGTGGGAGTATTACATATACCGCCTTGAGTTATATAAAATAAAAGTGGGTTATAAATTAAATAAATGACATTTCCGTCAATCAAAGTATGCTCTACAGATAGTCCTAGGTTAATGACCACTAGTTCAATTACTGTTTGAAGTTGCAATGGCGCTGAACGAGTGGTACTTAAAACCAGTCCGCAAAGTTCTGGCTGTTGCACCACCTGTATGGTCATGTGATTGTGATCTAGATGTTTAGCAACCAGCTCATGATTACAACAGTTGCAGTGTCCTGCAGTCACATGATTGCCATTTGTGAACTCCCTTGCCAGCTTCCCACAAGCAAAGTCCATTGGGAAGCCAGCAGGGAAGGTTGCAAGTTGCTCCCACTGCTTTTTCTCCCAGGATGTCCCCTACGGAGTACGAGATCCCAGGGATCTGTGGTGTGCTTGCACCACAGCAACCCTCCCCAGCCCACAAGCACTTGCACTCCCTCCCCAGCCCATATGCACTCATGCAGCATTGCAGCACCCCCTTCTCTAGCCCGCATGCACTCGCACAGTGCTGCAGTACCCCTCCCCAGCTCACATGCACTGATGCAGCGCTCCAACAACCCCTTCCCAGCCTGCACACACTTGACACCGCACCCTCACCGTAACTCTGTACTAATCACTCTCCCTCCGGCCTACTTGCGAGCTGCCCGGGACTTGTAAATTCCAGCTGGCTTTCCCATTGACTTTGCTTGTGGGAAGCTGCCAGGAAGTTGCAAATTGCAGTGCCATAAGGTCCTCACTTAATGACCCGTGATTTTTGCTAAATGATGGCAATGAGGACTGCAGGGATTGCCATCACTAAGCAATGAGGTCACGTGACATCACGCTTTACAACCGCATCACTTAGTGATGGAAATTCTAGTCCCAAGTACAGTTAAGCGAGGACTGCCTGTATATTGAATATAGTAGCTTTCAATTTGTAAAAAGAAAAAAAAAAGTGATGAAATTGTTCTTTGATGTCAGTTTAGAATAAAACACTATGTTTTGCAGGTGCACTATTGCAAAAGTTGGCCACTATTGCTTGCTATTGTTCTGATGACAAGATGCATAAAATGCATTACATCTGCCTGCTATAATAGGAATGATTAAAAGAGAATGAAAGAATACAGAAGAACATATCCCACTGTCTTTAAATCACCTATTCTGCAACAACTAGTACACTTCATGCGGGCGTGCTATGATATCTACCCTGAAACAGGGCTAAGGGCAACATGCTGAAACATATTTCTTGAGGTCTGTTTCTGTTTCTGTTTGATGGTTGTTTTTGTTCTTGCTCGTTTCTGTTGGATTGGACTAGACGGCTAACTTGGAAACCTTCAGAAGCTTCTCTTTCACTTCCCCAGATTAAACTAACTGCAAGCCCACACATGGAGTGAGAATTGTTTCACACAGTGATAAGGTGGCCACCAGCCATTTTCCAGCCAGTTAGCAGGTGCAAACTGACCCCCTCCAAGCAGGCAGTTCTTTTCTCCGCTGCCTTGAAAGGGCATGTGAAAGAGAAAAAAAATCACAATTATAGCTGTTTGAATAGCACGTGGGCGCAGGCACGTGCACACACACACACACACACACACAGTCATTTGAGAGTAAACATTACCATGAATATTTATGTATTGTTACTTTGACATTCTTTCCTCCTAAATATTACTAATCTGAGAACAGAGATACATGTTGCTTTGGAATATTTGCTTCCAGTCCAGTTTGATGTAAAAGACATCTGACACATATAGCCATACAGCTTCCTTATTTTGAATTGTAAACAACTGGACATAAATGCAAATGTGGATTCCGATTTGTAGAACGCTGTTGTGTTAACTTTGTACCCCATTTAGATAATGCCAGCTTCTATCCCCTTAGAAATAAGTGGAAACTTACTGGGGGGTGGGGGGTGTCTTTAACTTTTGCATGCAACTCTTATCTCTTTCTAAGAAACTTTGTTATTGTTGTTATTATTTAGCCTCCCAACTTAATCAAATAACTCTGGACAGCTAACAAGTAACATACATATCAAACTAAAAGAATTTTTTGAAAAAGACATCCGGTTAAAAAATAAACTCCACAATCAGCACAGGGCAAAAACACAGGCTGGGCTTCACTAACATCCTGATCCTATAGCCTGAGGGAAGAGCCAGGCTTTGAAAAGCCAGCAGGGTTGGGGCTAAGATTGAGGCTACTGAAACTTCCAGGGAAGGATTTTTATGTATCAGTTTTAACCTCATCCTATTTTTTTCTAGCCACATTTATTTAAAAATATAATTATTGTTTCTAAATGGTAATGGGCAAATTCTGCCAGGTTTAAATTGAATTGTGACTGACAGTTACAAGCAACTCTAGCAAGTCAATTGTTAAAGTCCTTTAAGGCATCCTTTCCGTCGGCTTCATAGTCAATTCCTGATGAGTTTTATGTCTTGCAGTTCTTCCTGCTTCAGCAATAGAAGATATCCTTCAATGAGAAATGAATCCCATCATTCTTTCTGATGTTTTAAATCATCATCAAGCACTTGAAAATGTAATTTTCCTCATTGTCTGACATTAATATGGCATTCAAATACTCTGGGAAAACTAACTTTCCCACAAATGTTGGTGCCTTTATGTTCCTTCTGCTAGAAAGTAGAAGGAAGGTAAAGAAAAGAAAATGTCCTTTATTTTTCATCATCAGCTGAATAACAGCAATCAGACAGATACTTGGGCTGGTACAGTTGTGGTGGACAACAAGACAGGATTGTAACATTCATATTGAAAATACCCATTATGAATGATTGAAGCTGGTTTGTATTCCAGATGAAGTAGCTTTGCTAGTAATAATGTTTAACAGAGAATTGGCTTCTACTCTTATGGAAATTAATTTGAAAGTTAATGGAACTACATTGATTAGGACCAGATATAGGTCTTTTTGTAAATATTAAAACTTCTGTTTCTTTTTTTCTTTTTGGAAAAACAGGTTTTGAACATTTAAAGACAAAAATAAGAAGTACTGTGTCTGTGCGGGAAGGGCAAGGAGTTGTTCTCCTCTGTGGAGCACCAGCTCATTCTGGAGGTAAGGAATCAGTAAATCAGTAATCTGTTCTAATGATTGATGTGCAACAGGGCAACTTTCCTTAAGTAAAATGTTATGAATCTCTGAAAGTCATTATTTCAAACTATATTAGGCATTACAGTATTTATATATTTAGCTATTGCATGCTATTTTTTTTTTGTTTTTAAAAATATATATTTTAATAAACAGTAAACTGGGATGCTTGTGGAGAGAGGGGAAGTATGAAAAGGAATGATTTGAATAGAGATTGACATGGCCCTGATAAAGGACAGTGCAAGCTATTTCTTGAAAGAAAGTCATGCAAGCAATATAAGTAACACGTCTAATATTCTCATCGTTCAGTATGTCAGGAAACTCAAATCATAGAAACTCAGGGATCTAGTTAAATCCACTACTGTCATTTCTACTACAACAGCCACTATACCAGGCTATATTGGGAAGCCATTGAGATTCACAAACACCAGCACAGTTTCAATAAAAAAGAGGAGAGTCTAAAAATCAGCAAAACCTGGCTACCAGTCCTGAAAAATACAGCCTGCAGAAGGTCAACGAACTCAGCTCAACCACCAGGATGCCTGAACAATTCACACAATGAACACGCTAATCACCCTCAGCAGCCACTCCTTAACAACTCAATGGAAAAAACCCTGCCTAACCCCCAGGAAGATACACACATATTCTGACATCAAAACAAGCAGCCAGTCGTTAACTCAAGCCCCCCACACACACACACACCCTTCAGGCACCCTCGCTGATCTCTATAAATACCCACAACAGGGTCACATCTTCCTGGGCACAGAGAGAACTGCTCCTGCCCTCTGAAGATGCTGGTCACAGATGCTGGCGAAACTTTAGGAAACAGAACTTCCGGAACACGGCCACACAGCCCGGAAGACCCACACCAGCCAACACTTAAAGTTATTTGTTTTAAACTTGGCACTAGCATCAAAACTATCAAGATTATATATTTAATGGAATAAATCTATTTCATGCTGCTGAGAACTGAGACTGTATTTCTTCTGGCTTCCAAAAACTGTGTTGCCATTCTTACATTATTGAATTGGAAATGTTTTCAGCAGCTGCAGGTATTGGCGGATAAGATTTCCGAGGAATTAATGCGATTCCATCTGTTCCTTTTTTTTACTTCTTTTTTAAACAAAGGTCTTTAAGAGGTTTTTAAGATCATCTATAGAGAAAAGGAAAAATAAAATAGAGACAAGTGGGAAGCTATTTGCTATTCAGAGCAAGAGTATAGTCACATGCTAATCACAACACAATCTCATGCATGACTACTTAGAAGCAAATCCATAGAATTTAATGGTCAATACTCCTAATTAATGCTGGATCTTCCTAAAGTGAACCATGGTGCATCAAATGGCATAGCTTTTCTCTCTAATTGAAATCAAAGATAAAAAACATGGAACCAAAAGTTGTGTGAATAAATATATATATTCATATTTATGTGCACCCATATATACAATGTACTATCATGGATACAAATGTCATATAAATATAGTAAACAAGGTGTAATTGTAAGACCTAAAAGTTTGGAATCTAAAAATATATGCTTTTTACTATCTTAGTTAAGAACACTTAGCATATAAAATGGCAATAATAATAATAATGGAATAGTTCCATTTGAGTAACTATTCATCCACATTGGAGGTCATAATATTTATTCCATGTCACAAGAAACAGAACCAAAGCCAAACACTAAATTATGTATACACAGAATCAGGATCAAAATGTGTCTCCTGGTGCATAGTCTCTGAAGTAGAAACATATGAGGAAAAGTCTTACATAGTTTCTGTTGTTGATTCAGTACAGTCACTTCTGTAAAGTTGACCATATTCTAAATAATCTTTTAAAATTGATCACAATCTAAAAATGAATACAATTAGCAATGTAACATATGAGAAAGGCTTACATATCATCATACTCCTTAGCCTCAACTCCTTAAATTGAATTCTGTTGCATAGTTACAGATCTAAGCTAATTTTACAAACCTTGTACATTTCCTCAGTCATTGTGAGATTCTGTGGGACAGACTTAATTTCATACAGAAACAGTTGATGTTCTCCATATCATGATAGCTCATGGTGACTTCCCTATTATGTTCATCACTAACACACTGATTTCTGCAGACCTCAGTCTATGTTTTACTTTATACAGTACAATATATTGGGCAAATGTTGATAAAGAATAATTAAAAGATCATGAACCTCCATTTTCATTTGGAAATTTCTGTTTCATTTTAAATTGTTTCAGGTTGTTTCATTAACAATTTTCCTTAAGAGTTACAGCCTCCTATGACTTGCAGAGTATTTTGAATTTACAAATTACAGAGGTAAGGATGGCTTTTTTTAATCAGGTAAAAAAAGTTCCCTCTGATGAGAAATTAATGGACAATTCAATGAAGGACTAAATAAATAAATAAATAAACACACACACACACACACATAAATAAAACCTATATGGGGTTGTATGTGTGTGTGTATGTGCATGCGTGCATTCTTTACCTATAAGTAAAGAAGTGTATTGGATGAACTGATCTCAGTTTTGTAGCCAAGCTGGCTGAATGAAAAACCAAGGGAAAGCAGACTGGAATTAGAGTAATAAATGCACAATGGGCTTCTAGACTAGCAGCTGCTGTTCATACTGTATAGCAGTTGGAGAGGAACAGTAACTCTGACTAGTCATAAAAAGGAAGGGAGCATGGGAGGGAAGGAAATAAATAAATAAATTATAACAACATAACAAGTCTCAATACAGAAGTTATCAGACCTTAAAGGTAGATTTTCCTCAATCCTTATACCAAACAGCAAACTAAACGTTGATATTTTTCAATGGGGTGGCACTGGCCCAGTCACAACTAATATGAAATGTGGGGATCCTCCTGGATTCTTACCTCTTGCACAATCAGCAAGTGGCAGCCATGACCAGGAGGGCTTTTGAACAAATCTGTTTTGTGGCTATTTGCCTCTGTCCCTGGATTGGGAGGTTCTTCTCACAATTGCTGATGTCCTGATCACTTCCTGCCTGATGTATTACGAAGTGTCTGCATGGGGCTATACTTGAAAACTACTTGAAAGCTACAATTGGTCCAGGATGTGGCAACAGGATAGATAAGGGCCTTCTTATATGACCCATGTGACAACTGTTCTGGTTACATCATAGGCTTCCAAGGTGTTGATTGTCACATACAGTATAAAGCCATTCATGGCTTAAGACTTGGCTACCTATGGGACTGTCTTTCTCCTGTTTTTGTCTGATCAGTAAGACGTGGATGAATTGGCATCTTGTGGAACTTACTTCTCAATAAGTATACCTGCCCTGAGAAACAGTGTTCCCCCGGAGGTGCACGTGGCTCCAACCTTGTAGAGCTTTGTAAAGCTATAAAAATTTAGAACTTCCAACAGGTCCTGGGGTAGAATATAGCAAGCTGTTCTCTCATGATGATTGGTTGGGAATATATTTGTTTAGTTACTTTTTTGGGTATGTGCCGTGTATTCTGCTGTTGATTCTATCCTATTGTTATTTTTACTCTTCTTCTTTTTTGTACTTGATCTTTTATTCCTATTATATAAGCTACCAAAAATCATTTTATGATTGAGGTGACATATAAGTTGATTTGCTAAATAAATAATATGTACAATTTTTTCACATTAATAATTATAATAATTAAGCATTGTAATTGTTATGTAATACGTATTTATGGTGAGTAATATTTTTTTGTCCTTACAAAAAATGTATATAATTTAGGAACTTTATTAAAGGACAGTATATCTTTAAGTGCTAAACCTGAATTTGAAAATGGCAATTGTGTGTGGTTTGGGGAGTAGGAACAGGGAGAAATAAATCAGAATTTATCTGGGTATTTTCAGTGATTTTTTATTTCCCTTTTTCCAACCACAGCTACAGTGAAAGTACTCCTCCCACACAATTATTCTTGTATTGAAATGATTAAAACTAAGAACATAGCATTGTTCTGCTACTCATAATAGAACTATTCAGTTGTAAGTTTATGTCTTTTGTTCCTAGTTCCAGCTGGTGAATCTAAAGGTTTTAGTAAAAACAAACATGTTTTGTCAGTTGGGTAAATGTTAGATAAACTTTTCATACTATGACAAAACTTCACTCCAGTGCACTGGGGAAAAAAAAAAAAATCTATTGTCAATCTTAAGCCATGTAGCCTGGCTTCACAGGTTATTAAACTTCCTTTAATTTTCCCCCTAAGATATCATGTAAAATTGGCAGTGCAGGCTGAAATGGACAGTTAAAGAATCCTGTAGGTATAACTTGTAGAAACCTGCCAATCTCTCATGCATTTTAGCAACAGTTGTGTACAGTTAGGCTAGCGCTTACAAACCTCCCTGTCAGATTTCACAGTTGAGCTTTGTTGCTTGGCTTTTTGTAGCATGTATTCCAGAAGAAGCCTGCTAAGTAAATAATTTCTACTACAATGAAGGCAGTCCAGCCCTTTTTGATTTTTTGACAATATTGTCCAGGGGGTGAGGGTGAGAAAATGTGCATTCTGCAAAGCATTATGAGCAATAGGTCTGAAACAGTCCCTCACCAAAGATGAAAAGCCCATTCTTCCCACTGGTATCATTTGGGAGAAAAAGTGTTCTTACTGTTCTTGCTTTTCATATCAATGTTGTGCTTTTTTGTTTTAAATAAGTGATAAATTAGTATTTCATATCATGGTTATACTTTATATATAATCATGGTTATACTTTATATATATATAACCAAGCTTCCATCTTACTACCTTTTATAGGATTCAGAAATTATATATCCAGCCTAGCTTGGGTTATTAGGATTTCAGAAAGACATGTTTTCACATCTTCTGCTACTAGCTATAGAGTAGCAATGAGATTGTCCTACTACCAGTCTACCTGGTGGATTTTGTACCAGCTTCTGCTGCCAAGTAATCTCCAAAGGGAGCCCTACTGAAGTGCACTACAGATATCCAGCGAAATGATGATCAGGCCATAAAGTAGTGTCACCAGCAAATCTGACTGAGATAGGGTTTTAACTAGCACATCAGAGCATTCATGAAGGCCTTGGAAAATATATTCAGATGCTGTGATGTGTCTATACCTCTGAAGATCAGAATAATACAAGCCATGGTATTCTCTGTGAAAAGTTGGAAAACTGGACTTTAAAGAAGCAGGAAAGGAAGAGTATTGATGCTCTTGAACTTTGGTGTTGGAGAAGATTTCTGAGAATACCATAGACATCCAAGAAGACTTGATTATGTGCCATCAAGTTGGTGTCTTAGTGACCACATAAATTTTCTCCAGGACAATCTGTTCCTAACTTGGTCTTTTGTGTCTTCCAGTGGTTCACCCATTGCCACTGTAACTGAGTCCATCCACGTGCTATGAATCATTGAGAGGGTTGCAGTCCTCTATCACTGATAGTGCCAATTTCTTTATTTTCTTACAAACATTCCGCTTTATAGATTTGTATTAGATTTATTCTTTCATTGGCTTTATCTCCATTTTATTCTACTTTGGATTTTATTAATTTAGTAATTAGCAGGATGTAAATTGAATGAATGAATTTGTAAATAACTCAGTCCTTAGTAACTTATTTGTAAAATCTTATGAGTTTAAAGAGGTACTTTAGAAAATTAATTGCAAAGCAAGTAGCAGGTACAGACTGAAGGCAAGGACTAGAGCAAAAACTAGGAATCATGTACTGTCTTCCTGCCTTTATGGTTTTTAAAAATATATCACAACAGTATAGGAGTGCGGTTTTGCTGTCCGCATCAGGGTGGGCCACTCATGGGGTCTCGACAGGCGAGAGTGAAGACAAACACGCAGGTTTTCCTCGAGGTGAGTGAGCCCAGAGCGTGTTCTGAACTACTCTTTTATTGGGTATTACAAAGCAGGAAGCAGGTGGTGGGGGCAGGTGGTGGGGGCATATAGCCTTTTATAGTCATGCAACAGCTTTAAGCAACACTATTGGTTTATTCCATGTTTCCTGTATAGCCTGTCATGGTTATACGTTTCCCTACTTGCTTACGTAGCATCAGGTATTTTTCAAGCAGTGATCGCCTTATCGTGCTTTTAGGTGCTTTTATTATCTGGTACCTTCCCTTATCCTAGGTTTCTGGTTCGTGTGTCGGCCACTGGCCTGGCCACACTGCAGAAGCCTGAATCAAGTTTCTGATAAGCAAGCATTTTATTCCAACATCGGAGAAACATAAAGTGGGTACGAACACTTAGAGAATACTGGTGCTTTTTTAATAAAATAATTCACAACCTGAATATTTCAGCAAACAAAAGAGAAACTTGTTCTAATAAAAAGCATAATTATTTTAAGTTGAATTCTGTTAATGACTACTGCAAACTAACTAACATTGATCTCTGGCTATTGTTTATGTATTATGCAGTTTTATGTTCATTTATTAGATAATTTAGTTTAGCTAACAAATTATCACCACTACTGTCTTTTCATTATCAACAGGACACAATTTGTAATTCTTTCAGCTATCGAAAATGACACAATTGTTTTGTTAAAAATGTTCAAAACAATTACATGCAGAGTTCTTGGGAAAAGATTAAAACACCCAACAAATGAGCTATATTTAATAAAAATGTACTTTTAAATGTTACTTCTTAAAGCAGTTTTTCAGTTTCAAGATAAGATCAAAGAAAATGGAATAGTGCCTTACACTTTGAATGACCCTGTTATTCTGGAGTAATTATCTCAGGAATAAGATAAAAGAGGACTGATCTACCAGATCCTCCCAGTTGTAGGGGAAACTAAATTGACAGTTTGTTCATCAATGAGCCCAAATATGTGAAAGTGTTTGGTAAGAGATTACCATTCTGAATTTAGCATCACTCAAAACAACAAGGAACATTCAACCTATCAGCTTTTCTGTTACAGGGTTAGAAGTTCCGCCTGCCCTTGTTTTCTTTTCTTTTCCTTTTGCACTGAGACTATCTATAAATGACTGTTGTGGAAGTGCTGAAAACTTGCAGTGCTGCTATAATGCACATACAGAAAGTAACATTGCACAGATTTAATTTGAAACTAATGACCGGTTGACTAATTGTCAAATCTTATATTTCTTAAATAGTTAGAAAGAAAGACAAAGAGGAGAAAGTACGATGCTGCCAGTTTTCCACAGTTGGACAGATATTACAAAACTGCCAAATTCTCCAACAATTTATCGTGATATGGAGACTGGAATCTATCCCCAGATTATACTTGCTTCTTCTGTATGGTCATTATCTGTTCCGATAACCTAATGTATAAGCTAGTCCATGCTAAATTTATACTGGGGCTAGTGGCAAACTGATCTGGCACAAAGATTTCTTCTTTTATTTCATGCCATCCTTTATTCATAACATTGAATTCCAGATGGAGAAACTAATGGATACTTTTAATGTCAAATGCGTAGTTCAAAGTCTGTTTCCAAGTGTTTTGAGATTAAGATATATACGGGCTTTACATTCCTTAGCCAAATGGATTATTACAATTCCTGTGATGGGCACTGCTGGTTCAAATGGAAGATTTGGGCTCATAAATTTAAGTTATTGATACCAGTAACTTAATTTTATGAACCCAAATAAGTCAACCACCAAATCCACCCCAAAAAACCTGTAAAGGCAATATTTTGAAATAACACTGATTTCTGAGGTTATTTTATATATTTTGTTTGAAGTTTTCCTAAAGCACAAAACAGATTTTAATTATGCTTTAACTAGTCATATCTGCCAAGGAGTCAGTAATAAAGGAAACAAATTGCTTAGTTTGCAAGAGAGACCTACTTGTCCACTGATTTCACTCATAATACATCTATAATATTTATAGTCCAGCACCATATGAATGGAAAGAGGTACAAATACAAAATGCTTGTAAATTGATGTAAAAAATACAATATTTTTACATATACGTTTCATACATATGTGCTGGTGCAAATTTATATGAAGAGGAATCTTAAATCATGTTTGATAAGACAGTGAAAACATTAACCTAGTATGTGGTGCTCTAGAAAAGAAAAACCTTTCAATACTTGAATTCAGAAAGAAAGTAATTGAAAATAAAATAGTCATATATACATTTATGGCAAGAGCACATTAAGACTACTATGTGCTCTCACCACTCATGAAAAAAATCTAGAGCTGGAAAATACAGGTAGTCCTCGCTTACTGACCATTCGTTCAGTGACCGTTTGAAGTTACAAACATGCTGAAAAAAGTGACTTATGACTGGTGCCTGAAGTTATGGCTGTTCCAGCGCCCCTACCGTCACAAGATCAAAATTCGGGCACTTGGCAGCCCGTCTGCATTTATGACTGCAGGGGTGCTGCAAGTCCCCCACCCTCCTATCTCCCCCTAAATCTATGCCTTGTTGGCCCCCTCCTGCTCTGTGCTCTGCTGCCCCAGCTGACCTTGCCAACTTCTTGCTCCCACTGCTGACAGGGTGTGCCTGGGCTGGCCTGGCCTGGCCTCAAGTGCAGAAAAAGGAAAAAACAATGCTAAAGGCAACCCCTCAGTGGCAGGGTGCCAAAACGCCCCTGTTTGCCATGCTCCTGGGCAGGGCTGGAGCTGGGTTTGGCTGCAGGGGGGAAAAAAAAATCAAAGCAGTCTCCTTGCAAAGAGCTCTTGGGTGGGGCTGAGCTAGGTGCACACTTTTCCCCCCCTTTTTTCTGCAGCCAAAGCCAGCCCAGCCTGGCCAAGCATGCCTTGTCAGCAGGAGGAGCAAGAAGGTCCACTGGGGCAGCAGAGCGCAGGGCGGCAGGGGGCCAAAAAGACATAGATGGTGGAGGGAGAGATAGGTGGGACTGGGCTGGTGTGTCTGTGGCTTCCTGGGGTATGGCAAGCAGCCCCAGAGCCATACAGTTCTGGGGCTGATTGTCATTCCACAAAGCAGGGGGCAGGGTGGCCAAAAGGGCAGAGATGGGGGGGACATAGGCAAGTGGAGGAGTTGGAGGCAGTTGCTTACCTTACTGAGGCTCGGGGCTGGGAGGGACCAAGCCCAGGATGGTTGGGACTGGGGTGGGTCCTGAGCTAACAACTGGTAAAATTTGTTCAATGACGGCAAGGAGAATTGCTGTCGCTAAGTGAAGCAGTCACATCACATCTTGCTTAACGATGGCATCACTTAACAACTGAAATTCTGGTCCCAATTGTGGTTGTTAAGCAAGGACTACCTGTATACAGAGGGACAGTGAAAATGATTAGGAGTAAAGCCATTACCTTATGAAGAAAGACTTCAGGTTTTGAGGCTTTTTAGCTTGGATTAATGGCAAGTAAAGAAAGACAAGATAGCAGCGTATAAAGTCATGCATGTTGCAAAAATGTGGTTAGAGAGTTAATTTTCTGTCTGAGCATGTTAAGTTAGAACTTTAATAATCCATTAAAAGTATATGAAAAGAGATTCAGGACTTACTAAAATAAAGTACTTTTTTACACACTGCACAATTAAACCATGGAAATTGCTGCCAACAAATGTAGTGATGGAAACCAGCTCATATGATTGTAAAAGTACACTGGACAGAGAATTGGGCTATTAATATCTTAATAGCCTGGATGGTTGTTTACCTTTTCCATAAGCAACAACATTTGTAGTGGAAGAAGACTATCATTCTCTGGTTCATGGTTATGAGTCTGTTTTTTTAATGCATCTGCTTGGACACTCTAAGACAGATAATACTGGACTAAGCAGAGCTGGCTAGATTTGAAGGAAAGAAGAGGGAGATGCCTGATGAACTAAAATGGATTCTAGGAAGTGTTGGCTGCTGAAGCTTTTTTGTTTCAGAGGAGCCCAAGACAATACTCCTGAAGTGTTCCTGGATGGTATCTAGAGAAATCAACAAAATAAGACCAATGGCTGGTGAGGGACATGCCTTCTTAGTGCAGAGGGCCTTGGGAGAGGCTGAAGAAAGACCAGGTCTTACCAGGCCAAGAGAGAATGCCAAGCAGCACAATTAACACAACTATTTATCTCTAAGCGGGAAGGGGGTTGTACAAAAAACTATAATCCTAAATAACCACAAGTTTGAGCTGTCTACGTTACCTGGACAGAAACAGTTAATTCGGATTTGTTGGCACAAGTAGCAATAAATCACTGCCACAATCCTATTGCTTTGTAGCTAAGGCAGAGAAGTGAGGAATGTGTGGGGGAAGAAATCATGCTTGTTTAACTCTCATAATACTGCAGAAATTGCATTGTTAATATATAATGTTAAAAATGTACCAGGTGGCTTTTGGATGTGTGTGTTGGATATATATGTTGTATTTCCCATGAACCCAAAGTGCTTGTGACAGTGTGTTGTTTCATCACAACACAAGCTTTATACTTTTGTACTTACATCTGATACACAAGTGTATAAAGGGCAGTTTTCATCATGTTGATGCTACCGACCATTTGAGGTTTGCTCCTCCTCTCTCCCGTACCCCACAATTGCCTGTGACTGTCTGGTATCCAGACGAAAGGAAGTATAAAGTAAATTATGAGTTAACAGAAAAAAAGCACTAGATGCAAAAGAGGAGCTCTGAATACCAAATAACACAACATTTCATGCCTTCTGTTTTTAAAAATATCTGAGTTGGAGAAATATTTCCCAGGACATTGTTAAGAATCATAACTACTATGTTTAATAGGAAATTGTCTGAAGAAGTATAATTGACAGGGGAAAGTTTATTTTTCTTAAAGTAATATCTCTAGAAAGGGGTGAATAGAATAAACAAAATCTCTGCAGCAAGGTGTTTAATACATAGTTATTGGAAAATAATCCTATTTTGTTAGGACTCTGTCAATATAAAATTAAATTCTTGTGGTGGGTTACAGAAGGAACATAGTGCCCTCTTTCCAAGAGAATCAATGAAAATTTGAGATAAATGGAAATGGCAGTCCTATGCAGAAAAATGTAAGCATGTGCTCGTTCACAGAATATAGTGAACTTACTTCCAAATAAGTATGTGCAAGAATGGTAGTTTTCTGGCTTAATGGGGCCTACTTAGTATAGAACATAAAGAGCATCAAGTATAAAATGGCAACTAGATTTATCTGCACGCTGTATATACATAGAAATCTATAGTTCACTACAAAGGTTCAGGATATGTAACTATTTGAAAATAGTTTAATGATTTCAGGAGATGAAAGATGACCTTGATAACCACCTAGTAATTTGCCACCAGCTTATGATTTCTCTTCTCCCCACTTGCTATTTATCATCCTACTAAGACTTACTCTCATGTAAGTGTGTATAAATTTAAAGCATCCATTGCAGCCCTAAATGGAGTTAAAAGTTGAAAGATAGCACCTCATGTGTTGCTACTTTGAAAGGTCTTTCAGAGTGTATTCGCCAGGGTAAGAAATGAGGGCAAAACTCCTGCTGTATTGTTTTTCCTCTGTCGCTCCCATTTTATTTCAGCAGAGTAAATCAGTTGCATCGTCTAAAATTGCTACACCAGGGGCACTGATACTGGAACATCCATGGAGAATGAAGTAGCTTTGGAGTCAGTGGATGAAAAGGTCATTCCATCCCATCCCCAAAGTGTCCCACTGGAGGCTTTCCACTGTGGAAAGCCTCTGCTTCTCCCCTCTTCCCCCTGCAGTTAATCACAGCTGGAAGATGGAGTCGTTCCCCTGTCCTAGCTGTTCCTGTGTGGTGTGTGTAAGACTTAGGAATTTTAAAATTTGTTCACAATATAGATACGGATATGATATGTTGGCTTTGATGCCTTTCTTGCTTACCTCTTTATAACAAGATTCTTGTTCTTTATTTTACAAGGCTCATCATCTCTTTTGCAGCAGAAAATGCTCATCCAAGTATTATTAATATCAGCTTGTAGCACTGTAAATGTCACAGTGCTCATGCTGAGTAATTTACACTAATTTATTGGGAAAAAGACAGAGCAAACTGAAAGACAAGAATGAAAAGAGGAGGAACTTTTAACAGGTGCTAGAAAAGTTTGTGCTAGCCAGACCAGCATCCTCTTGGCATCTTCCTGTGAAATCATAAAGCATTTTTTAGTGATATATTCATAACTGTTTTTCTTTGTCTCCGAATCATAGTGCAAATGAGGAAAGATAACTGCAGATTTGTTTATAACCCTAATATTTATTCAAAACAGGCATACTCTTGATTTTATTTAACCTAAGAGAGGTTTAGGTGGAACAGCTGCAGTACCTCAATACAATGTATGCAAGCTGGCTTTGGAAACCATATAGAATTACTGCATAGCTGGTAATATTTTAACTGGGACCATTCATCTAGAACACCTCTCCTGTTATGAAATCATTATACTGACAGCCAGACAGAAGTGGACCAAGAAATGTTGCTGCTGAGCAAATGATTAGATGTACTAGTGCCCAAGGGGGGGAGGGAGGAGAAGTGGCAAAATGTGTTGTGATGACATGATATAGAGCCCAGGATTTATATAATTGCATCCAATGTCAGGACACAATACATAGGGCCAGTGTTTGTGTTTGTGACATTGCAAGGCACATTTTTTAAAAATCATCTTAAATTGTAGCAGGTATCCATGATTAGATGACATCCTATATATATAAACTAGCCAGATTGGCAAATAAAGATTACATCAGCACAGGCGATGATATACATAACAGAATAGCAGAATATTTTGCCTAAAGGGAGCACTTGTAACATTCATAGCTGTGTTCTCTAATACTTCTAATATTTCAAAGTCATTCTGTTCTGATCATCAGTGCCTCACTCCTCTTAAGGTTAAGGGATCCCCAATCCCACTCTGGTGCTGAGCTCAATTTAAAGATCTGGTTTCTACTTTCAAAACTCTTAATTAATCGTATTGAAAGCCTTATACCAGAAAAAACAATGTTTCATACCAAATGGCAGTATAACATTGGGTTGGATATGAGGCTTTCACCTAAAATAAGAGCTTTTGACTGAGATGAGAGTTATGTAATGACACTGAGATTGTGAAAGTTTATGGAAAACTTTATTTTTGCAGGTACTATTAGCATGGCTTGGATTACGTTTAAGTATTTATCATCTTTGAGCTTGTATCTTCATGTTTTGTGGTTTTATTGTGAATCCATTTTAATAGCTGTATTATTATAAACCACCAGAATTTTTTTGAAGAAAAAAATGGATAGTAAATTAAATATTTAAATTGTTTAAGTGTAAAAGGATGCCCTTCAACTCCTATTATTAACATCTTTTAAATTTCATGGTTTTGATTGTGTAAATGTGGTATTTCATACTCAAAATATATTCCGTTTAACCTAGTACTTAAAATTTCTCACTGATACATGATTTTTACAGCACATCACATTCGGAAATAGTTAGGCATTTAGTCATTCAAATCACTTGTTTAACAAGAGCACAAATCAAGGACATTCCCTTTGCAGAAAAACACCTGCAGTTATCAATCTGAAATTAGGCAGACAGAGGCAACTATTCTTTCAAATTGAAAGGCACATAATTGTTTTGAAAAATGGGGCCAAACTCAAAAGCTTCTGCGCATATTTCTCTGCGACTGATCGGGTATTATCATTTCAGAAAGATCTACTGGGAAGAAAATACAGTGATTTGTAAATTAGCTACGTGGATCAACAAGATCTGTGATTGATGCATAACCCTAATAATAAATATAGTTTGAACAACTATTTCTCCTCCATTATGTCAACAAAGGAACTGTAATGATTACCTTAACTTGTAATAAATAATAGTAAAAGAATACAAACCTCAAAAATGCACACCAAATGTTATTTTTCCTTGAAAATAATGATAGTATACTGAATACAAATTTAACAAATACATTTATTTATTTATTCTGTAGCTGCAAATAATTTTGTAGACATGGTGGCTATGTGGATTTTCAAATTACATTTGTACAAAAATTACAAAGCCAAACTCCATTACTTTAAGGACAAAATATAGTTGGGTTTTCATGTTAATTCAGACATTAACTCTAACACAAGCCAAGTAAAATTTCATAAAAAACATGATGGGAGTGCCTGAGCTAGAAAGACAGATCATGCTTGGGAAAGGAGACGAGAGGGTGTACTTTGGGTTTGGGGTGGGGAAATTCATTGGGAAGAATTTGGGGGGTTGGGACTTAGTTTTTGGTTTCGGTGGTCCTAAGCATTCAGAACATGTGTTTTGTAAGGAAACTATAACCATAATCCATATACATAGTCAATTTTAGATTCATATTTATTGTAAGTATGTGAGGGGTTTTAGTTAATAAACATTTATTTTCAATGTGTCTCAGGCACTTCATACAGAAGGATTTCATATCCCATATATAGCAACCTATGTGATAGTATTTTGGAAGTAATCTGGTATAGGTGAAATTTGGGGTTTCATTTCCTTTACTTTTCTCCTGTGCTTCAATATGTATTTTGTAATAAGCGTTTAAGTTACTGTAAATGCTACTAGCTTATCTGCATAACTTTGCATGAAAGTTTCAAAGGCTGTTTTGGAAGAGTTCACCTTTGTATTTATAGAAGTGAAACATTCAGAAATTGAAATTACAGTTTGTGCAGTTAATAGGCATTGTCTAGCAGCAAAGCCTGTTATGAATTCCTCTGTCAATTGCTTGACTTGCTCTTCCCTCATCAAAAATGTATTCACAACGGAGAAGGATAAAAAGGACAGAGATTCAATCAGATGGTTTGATTGAGAAGAGGTGTAATAGTTGTAGTTTTTTGATTTCTGTTTCCAGATCCCATTTCAAGATACCCTAACGGTTAGGGGTAGGGATTGATAGGGATGGGATCATAGAATTTGGTTTGCTATTATTTTTTACTCATAGTTTTCTTGTCCATCGTGTAGTCATAAATGTTTGGCTGGTTTGCTGGGTTAGGTAGGGTCTGTGTGCCTGGGCTTGTCCTCTTGTTCTTTCCCATTGTTTCAGTGTCAATCTGTTGTATCTGAAGGCTTTGCGAGGCTTTAGGAACTTGTTTAGATTTAAAATGTCTCTTTCAGAGAATATGTTTATTAAATACAGTAGGATAAAAATCAAGATATGTAGCTAGATTATTTGCCTAAACAAATAAAAGATCATAAGGAACTCAGCAGGGAAGCTGCTGCTCCATTGCCATCTTCTTGTGATAAGTGTTGAATGAACAAATATTGAGATAAATATAGGTGCCTGGTCTTATGAAGAACTAAATTTTTAAAAAGTGTTCTAAAGGTACATTAAGATACAATCCTTATTTTTAAAAATTGGGAAAAGATGCATGAAATTGTCTACTTAATAAATTACTACATTTGATATGGGCCATAATTCTTTGCAAGTATGTAAAATGTTCAGATTTAGCATCTTACAAGTACATATTATTTTGTGATGGAATTTTGCATGTATATTTTCACTTATTATTTTCAGAACTTTCCTATGCTTGGATCTTCAATGAATACCCAACTTTTGTGCAAGAAGATAGTCGGAGATTTGTTTCTCAGGAAACTGGGCATCTCTACATAGCTAAAGTAGAGCCATCTGATGTAGGAAATTACACCTGTGTTGTGACCAGTGCACTAACTAACACCAACATCCTTGGGTCACCAACACCTTTGGTGCTACGGACTGATGGTATGCATTTATACTAATGTGGTATAGCCAATTGTATATGGTTTTATTGCATACCTACGTATATTTTTGGAAAGCACAATTGTGTTATATATAATTTTGAAACACACTCTGTAAATTGCCATAAAATTTACTGTCTGGTTTTTTTTTTGTTTTTGTTTTTGCTAGCTAATGTGATTGCACCTCCTTTTCTTGTTCCTATTTATAAACAACTTCAACTTTAGCATGTATAATTAAGTGTAGAACTTTTCACTGTGGGTAACAGTCACAGTTATTTTACCATAACCAATTAACTTCAAGGAATGATAGATTGCAACAGATGAAACATCACCTGTAAACTATACTACCAGTGCAAAGGTTTGGAGCAGGAATGGGATCATGTGGAAGGAAAATAAGTATGCCAACTCCTTGGTTTGTTTTTTACTTACTTCCGTTGTTCACAGAAAGGGAGGATCTCCCTTAACCTACCTTCAGTACAAGTTTGTCCCCTCACCCCAACCATAGTTACAACACAAATTATTGATGAAGGGAATTCAGAGATACCAGATGTACATTTCCATACACCAAAAGCTTGTATACTGATTATGGCTTTTCATTTATACTAGCTGTTATTTCTACATGTATAATAAATTACTTTTTCCACTCACTCAAAATCTCAATCAAGATCTGTAACAGTTCATCAGAGTTGTGCTGCTGTTTCATTTTTATAGGCAGATGTGTCTGTGCATGCATGAAATATCAAGAAAAAGTTTTAATGCAACAGACAAGTTTCAAAGTTACCTAGCTAATTATTACATTCTACTACATTCTCTATTTTCTTACACTATACTACATTTTCTAATGTTAAAAGGAACTACCTGAGGTACCAGCAAAAGTTGGCATGTTGAGTCATATCAGCTGTCAATCAAGGGATCAGAGGTTAGTGTAAAAGCAATGGCTATGGAAGCAGTAATGCATCTCTACTTCAATAGATTTCTTGTACAGTTGCTGATCAGGGTGCTAAGATTCTTTCTTCTTTCTTTCCCTTTTCTGGAATAACAGGGGTAATGGGAGAATATGAACCCAAAATAGAAGTTCAGTTTCCTGAAACACTTCCTGCTGCTAAAGGATCAACTGTAAAACTAGAATGCTTTGCCCTCGGAAAGTAAGTATAGGTATTTTATTTGTATAGAAAGAATTGGATATAGAACATGCTTTTGCATACGTTGTACTTACTTTAACCACTTTTAAGTGAAGTAATACTGGATTACAAACTGAAGAACTTTATGAATGGACTATTCATCATATAATTATTATTGTAGATCATAGTCATAATAAGAAATGCACATAGATTTCATACTATGTATTCAACATAAACTTTACATGACGGTATCTTGAACCTGGTTTACATAGATTAATTGAGATAATCAAAAAGCTATGATAATGCATAATATTGGCCAAATTTCTATTTAATCAATAAATATGCAGAGAAATTTGCTGATGGAAGGAAAATTAGAATTGGAAACAGTGCATATTAGGAGATTTGACTAATGAAAAACTGAAAAGTTCTCAATTTATTATCATAGTTGATTCTTGGGACCAGGTCAATAGAAGGACTACTAGGGCAGTCCTTAGTGGTGAGCCCAGAAGATTTTACTGTGCTGATCAAGCAGAAAGTGAAACCAGATTCAAAAGAGCTTTATCATGCTTCTTATCAGAATTTCAGTATCCCTAGTTAGTTGCGTAGCTGGTATTGGACCAAGGCTCTAAGGCTGGTGGTGATAATCAATTATTCAGTGACAACTCTGTTTAAAAAATAGTTAAAATAAGCATAACATGGGTACTCAAGTAGCAGCAGGTGATACAAAAAAATGGCATACTAGTCAGGCCATATGGACATTGTAGGGCTATTGACGCTGATAAAAAAAAAACTCTGTTCAGTCTTTGTTTTCCCTTTCCCCTTTCCTTCCTTCCATCCATAATGTAGTAGGTGGGAAGAGAGATTTAAATTATGTTTTCACCTCATCTTCTTGAAGGATTTTTTTTTATACTAACTTTTTATTTTTTAAAAAAGAACAGTAAAAACTAACCCAAACTAATATTAAGAAAGAAAATAAGAGAAAAAAGAAAAAATTGGAAAAAAAGAAAAGAGTAAAAAGCAAAAGTGCAGAAAAGAAAACAACAACAAAGGACTTCTGACCCACCCTGCAACAGATATAAGTAACAATATACATCAAATTTTCCGTCTAAATTTACAACATAATTTCCATTATTTCTATTAACCCATATTATTTCTAACCATCAGACCCATACAACATAATTTCATTTTTATATCCCATAAAAAGTCCAATTTTTTTTTAAAAAAAATCAGTTAACACTAAAATTACACAGCGTCTTATCTCGAGTCAAAACCATCAATTTTGCCATCTCAGCCAACTCCATCAACCTCACAAACCATTCTTCCACTACAGATAATGTCTTATCTTTCCACCTCTATGCATTTAAAAACCTTGCTGCTGTTATCATATATAAAAAAAAAATTATGGATATCATATCCTTCCACCTTTATGCATATAAAATCCTTACTACTATAGTCATATATAAGAACAGAAATTCCATAAATTTAATAACAAATATATTTTAACCTTAGTTAACTTTATACCAAAATCCTTAAAACATTGTCATTCAATCCTGGTCACAAAAACAAATCCCATTAATAACTACCAAGAATTTCAGCATATATGTTAACCATAGTCCAATAAATTCATTTTGTAAACTTTCTGTTTACTTTTAAAAATCTTAAACTTTAATCCTTTCATATAATGTCCCACAAGTTGATTCCCCATCATCTCCTTTCTTCTCCCAAAAACATCTCCAGTAGTTTCTCTTTGTCTCTTTCCAGGAACATCCTCACCGATGCAATACATTCTTTTTGCAAATCCAAGATGAAAACATCTTTCCAAATCACTCTTCTCCATAATTTGTATGTCCCCTTTGAACATAGTGACATCAGTTGATTCCACAATTTTAGTTCCATTCTGGCATCTTTTTCCATATCATCCTTTGGCCATCTTAAGTCCATGTTTAAATCTACAACTTCTTTATTCATATCACCTTCATAGTCCAACATCTTTTTGAACTCCAATTCCACATTCGATTCAGTTTCCACCTCCTTTTCACAGTTAATTGTCTTATTGACTCTTTCCTCTTATCTTTTTTTTCAAGGGACTTAAATTTAGCTTCTAGTTCCTCAAAGGTTGACTAGAGTAAACTTAAAGGAGTTATTTTGTTGTCTAACAGCTGCTCCAAAGGACCTATTTTAGCCATTATTATTTCTTCTTCCTCGTCTCCTTCTCCTTCTCCTTCTCCTTCTCCTTCTCCTTCTCCTTCTCCTTCTCCTTCTCCTTCTCCTTCTCCTTCTCCTTCTCCTTCTCCTTCTCCTTCTCCTTCTCTCCCATTTAGACAAATAAATTGTATAGCCAGATACAATTAATTACAAGTGAAAGTAAACTGCAGCTCACACCATTTAGTGTCTTTTAAGCTGGAATTGCAGGCGTGCATGCTCGCTTCAAAGGGAGCACACAGGAATCAAGTTACAGTCTACTTCTGTTTTAAAAGCCCTACCAATCAGCAGGCAGAATTGAACAAAACAAGACATTTTCCCACAGAAAAGGCAAACCTCATTGCTGCGAATGGAGTTTCATCAAAAAGTAAATTTTTAACACATAAATCTTCCTTTTTCACTAAGTAAATTTTAAGTCTCTTTTAAAATTCACTTTTCCTCCAGTTTTTTGAGAATTAATCAGCTTGATTTAAAGCTCCGTTTCTTCATTTAAAAATATAGACCCCAAAATAAGGATAATCCCTAAGAGATTTCCTTATCTGTTGTGAAAGAAGGTCTCTCTTAAGATGAAAAATAGTTATAATCCAAGGTGTTTAATAAATGAGAATCAGTCGGCTCTAGTGTCCCATAAAAGCTGCAGTGTCAAACGAAGATGGGTCACCCACCTCCCAGATGCCTGACTCAAAAGCCGTTCACAGAAGCTTCCATCTCTATGATTAGCTTTTGAGGAAAGGCTGTCCGGAGACCATGCGGATCAATTTCCTAACTTCCTCCTTAATCCGGAGCAAGTTGGGCGGCCAGTGCTTGCTGCCAGCCACCAATCCAGCTGCGGTATTGTCTCCCCTGTCACGGAGAGATGTTTAAGCCGCCATGTTGCCACCGGAAGCCCCCATCTTTTTGAAGGATTGAAGAAGCCTGCCTGGAAAAGTAAAAATCACTCTTGGGCAGATTTAAACAATTAGCTGACAATTGTCTTCCAAAAACATACCAAATACTGTAAATTCTTTCTAATATCTAACTCATGTGTTGAGCTTTTTTTTTTTTTTAATCAGATAATGATTTACAGCATAACCTTAAAAATATTCAATTCAATTTTGATGCTGTAGCCCAGTTCCTCAAATTAACTGGAGAAGAACTGATGGGATGCCATTTCCAAGCAAAGTAGTGTTGAGGAAATCCAATGGCATGATTGAAATTCCCAATTTCCAACAAGAAGATGCTGGTCTCTATGAGTGTATTACTGAAAATACGAGAGGGAAGAATGTTGCAAAGGGACGGCTGACGTATTATGGTAAGCATTTTTTTGGGGGGGGGGGTAAATCTTATGAATAAACCAGATAATTTCAGAGATTTAAAAGTATTAAAAAATATCTGGTTGAGAGGCATTTCCTTCCCCCATTTTTTCCAACCACAAAAACCCTGTGAAGGAAGCTGATCTGAGAGAGTCACCCGGTGAGGTTCTGTGGTTAAACCTGGTCTCTCCAGAACCTGCCCCAAATCCTGTTCCTATGCAATGAGATATAAAGATAAGTGTGTTGTATGAGTGATGTAAGTGTGTATGTGTTCACTTTGAATGGTGAGGACACTAATTCACTGCCTATTACTGACTGCCCTTGAGGTTGGGCGCTACCCATGCTTTAAGACCTATTTGCCTAGGTCTTCTGTCTTATATACCCCATCAGAGTCACTTGGATTGAGATGGGTGGCTACAGAAATTGCATAAATAAAATAAAATAAACCTTATGCATTCTTTGAAATTAAGTTAATGATCACCTCAAGATCCTGTCTTGGATTTCAAAAGTGTACAGTTGGCTGAGTTTTGAGATCTGAAATATAATCTTGGCCCATTCTAAATGAGCTATAATGGAATGATTGTTTTGACAAGTGTTTGAACTGTTGTGCCTTTTTTTGTTTGTTCCTTTCCTTTGTCTCTGGCTGCTTTATAATGATAACTTGGATTTTGTTTTAATTAGTTTTATTGATTTTATTGATTTGAGAACTTTGATTTAAATTGTTGTTTCCTGTCTTGAGAATGTTTGTAGTTGACAGGTATGTTATATGTGATTTAATATAAGTTCTAGGGATTTTTTTCCCCCCTATTCTGGTATGGGTATGTTGGGAACAAAAAGGCAGTGCAAGATCAAATCTGAAGAGTAGTTTTGGTAGCCTTTGGTGGTCCTGATATTTTGTTTTTTTAGTACTAAAATACTATATTTCTATCACATATTAGCTTTAATAATAGCTCAGTGGTCAGATCCCAAGAACAACCTGACTAGTTCAAGAAGCAAACTGTGTTACTTTAGCAATAGCCTTCCATTGCAGCATAACACATTGGCATTTACAACTTTTAATAAGTCAAAAGGCAAAGAACAAGAATTGATGCCCATGAAGGATAAGGTGAACAGAACCATAGAGTCTTCTAACATAAACACCCATTAAAATTTCCTGTCTAGACACAACATTAGCCTTGTGTAGAGAATGTTATGGCTGGAGGTGATAAGTGTAAGCCACAGTTTTAAGATCATTTTCTTTAAAGAAGGGATTCAGTTGGTGTATCAAAAGGTGCTTCTGACCATCTTCTCTGTCTATAAACGAGATGGTGATTTGGATCTGTGTGTGACAAGGCTTTGTGTGGGTTCTTAGGATTTGGTAGAAAACGCAGTGCAAGATGCCACTTTAGACTATTTTTACTTTATTAAATGAACAACCAGCATCTTATTTTGATTTCACAGCCAAGCTTTCCAAATAATAAATTACAATTTAATTTAGGAGTCTGCATTCCATTGCTTCTCCATTACATTTTTTTTAAAAAAATAAGTGCAACCACTTGCCTTTGTTAAGTAGCCTTGCAGAGAATTTTTTTTCTCTATTCAAAAATTTTGACAAGTTTCTAAATATTCTTAACCACCACTATCTAGAATCACAGAAAGGTTTGGAGATTCTGCCCCAGCAATTCCTTCTGTCACTGAGTCTGGCAGCTGGCTGTTCTCTGGTTGGTAAAACTTTTGATCTCCTGTCATCTTCAATCTCTAAGGAATCAAAACTGTGGTATATCTCAGGATCGCCAGCCAACATTTTTCTTTCTTAATTCATGAATCTTCAACAGCTATCACTGTCTAGATCTATCTGAGGTTGTGCAAGCCAATATGCCCCCTTACTTCCAGTTCTTATTCCCAGAGTTTATCTGGGAATTTTAGGATTCCCCCTCTTAGGCCAATACAATAGCCCTTTTTCCTCCACTGGGAACATCCTCCAATGAGAAAGTAGGCTAACTGCTAATCTCTACTTCTCCCTTCAGCTAACTAGCACAAAGCTTTGGCGCTTTGTGGATGTCTAACAGCTAACAAGAATCCATGGTGGATTGAAGAGTATCACATAACTTACACACACTCCACCTTTTTTAAAAGAAAAGGCTGAGGAAGAGTCCAGAGGCCTTTCCCTGGTGTCATTTTTATCTGTGTTACAGAGCAATCTCTGGGTCATTTCCATAGCTAAACAGAAAATCAACAGCCTGGTGCTGTTTGTCTGTCTGATGTTGCACCACAAGTTTGTGTGGTAAGATACCAGCATGTGGTCTTCTGTTGATGTCTTTCATTTTTTATGAAGGTCTGTGATTAATGAGAATCTACAACCCCACAAGACTTTTTACCACTTATTTCAGATCACAAGCCTCTTCTCTGTATTGCTATATACTTTTCCCTTGGAAAGAGTTTTTTTCTGAAGTTAAAGGATTAGAAATTTTTGCACTAACCCAGCTTCCAACCCCACATCAGAAACAGCAATGAACAAAACAAATGGAAAATTAAAATCTAGCCCTCTTAACACAAGGTGACAATACCAAACAGTATTTAAGTCTTTCACATTCAGGAGTTCAGTGAACTTTATTCGATTCATTCTTCTTAGTTACGATTATGAGGACTTATACTTCGGTGGAAAAAGGAGGTTTAAATCATCCATAGTATCCCACAGTTCCCAGGAGAGTTGTTCATCTGTTGACTAGCTTGCATTTCCTTTTTTTTTTTTTTTTTGGTTTAACTTCTTATTGACCCACAATATGTACCCAAGGTAACACGATTCAGAAAGCCCCAGGCGACTATTAAGTTAAACCTGTGTCTTTAAGACTAGAAATAGCTTCTTTTAGCTGGTGCAAAATATTCTTTCCAGATAATACTATAAACAAGAATATCATCCAGATAGGCTTCACAAAACTTCCCTTTGCCTGGAAGCATGTCCATGAGTTGCTTTAGTAACTTTGGCAAGGATCCAGCTACATCTGTTGCAGTTCTGGAAAATGGAACAAGGACCAGTGTGATTCTTTCCATGGAACTATGTTTTCCTTTAGGTTTTGCATACTGGCTTTCTGGACAGGATTGATCATGAGCTTCCACACCCTTGGTCATTCCTGGCCAAAAGAATCTGTCTCTAGATCTTACTAGAGTTTTCCATGCCTCATGCAATCTGAAAAGAGAGTCAGTTAGGTGTAGTGGTTAAGGGAGACCATGAGTTCTAGTCCAGCCTTAGGCACAAAGCCAGCTGGGTGACTGTGAGGAAGGGAAGCTGGGATTGTTGTCTGCCCTTGGGAAAAGCAGTGGCAGCCAGGCAGAAATGCTTCCCCCAAGGCTCAGCACAACTCATGCTTTTTTCCCAAAGGTCTGTAAAAATTTACAGCCTCCAGAACATGAGATGGGCTCATTCATTCATTCATTCATTCATTCATTCATTCATTCATTCATTCATTCCCCCACTCACAGTTTACTCACAAGCATCCATGCTGGCATTCCAGCTGCCTGGCTAATTGAGCTACACCCTGGTGTTTTCAAGGATGTGCCAACATCCAGAGGCAGCCTCACCCCACCCAGGCCCTTAGCTTACAAACACAAACACTGAGCCAGAATGTGTGTGGGTGTGTAGGAGAAAAGGAGGTAGGAAACCGGCAAGGAGATGAGGAAGCTGGAGGCGGCATTTGGAGATTGACGACTATTACAGGCAGGCAAGAGGACTATCAGTCAACTGCCAGGACCACAAGCTATGGTAAGCAGCATAGCCTGGTGGGGGTCCTGCCAGAGCTTGGCTTGGGAGCTCAGCTGGAGTGCCCAAAAGCAGCACTGCTTAAGAGCAGAGTTTGCAGCTTGGCCTGGAGCTCGGCAGCAACCAGAAAAGGAGCAACCACCCTGAGGCAGCACCTCATCCTCATCAGTGCAAGAACTTTTGGAGGGAGGCCAAAGTTGTCTGCCACCTTACAGACTTTGAGACTTTTGTTTGCTTTAAAGACTGGGTATTAAAAACTGAGTATTAAAGATGTATTTATGTGGCTACATCAACCTGCAAGGCCTAGGAGGGTGGAGTTAACCCAGAGCAATAGCCTATTGTTAGGGAAGGTGTATGCCACAATAAAGCATTGTGTACTGATGTGCTATGCTGTGGTGTGTCCAGTCCTTGGAAAGCAAAGAACCTTCACAGGGACTTTGGGCCAGACCCTCTCTTTCAGCTCTAGGAAGAAGGCAATTCCAAAAATCTTGCCAAGAAAACTGCAGGGATAGTCCAGGCAGTCACGAGGAGTCAGCACTGAGTCCAAGACACCCCAAAGCCCCAAAAACTCTGAAAAAGAGTTTTGATGGGTGAATTTCAGTGAGTCCATTTTACTTCTATATAGGATTCCTTCCTTTTTTAAAAAAACAGGATGATATTCCTTTGCCATTCCCCTCCTATAACTTGCCAAGGAAGGATTAGTTAAGCATGTTTTAGATGTGATTCAGTTGCATTCTCCAGGATTTCAGTTGTTACCAGAAGAAATAAATGAAGGTCAGTCGGCCTTTATCCATCTGCTAGAAAGTAGCCATGTTTGTCTGTTGCTGCATGCCTCATACAGAGATTGCAAAAAAAGATTTAAATGAGTCAAAAAGGAGAACCCAGATAATCCACAATCACTGCATCAAGTTAGACAAAAACATATGAATAAACCTGTGAACTAAATGTATATCCTGTGTGGTACTTTCAGTTATATTGACCACCAGGAGGCACTCCATTACTATTTTCATCCTTACTGGGAATCAGATGTGGATAGCCAGATGTTATTCTATGGGATTCAAGCTCTCTACTCACAGACCTTTGCACTTTAGATGACTATATGCAGTGCCTTCTTATACCTTCTCAGAGGACGGAGATACAGATGTTATCTTGTATCATGCCCCCAAGTGTAGGGTTTTACATCATATACACCATGGTGCAGTATAACATCTGTATGTCTCTACTCTGACAGCTTAGGGGAAAGTAGATTGTATGTGCCATTCTGAGACCCTGCGGACTAAACTGGAACTAGGCATGACTATAGCATGATTGCTACAGCACAAATTATGATCCAAATAGAAAACAAAAAACCCTTATTTTAAGATGAGTAAAGTATGAGCACAACAATGGGGATTTGACAATGGGAACATTAGTACAAATCAGGCCTGTTTAACAAGCAATGAAATTGGGACACCTTTTGTTTTATGTCCTTATTCTGAAAATAAATTTGTATTTTTATCAAGGAATAAAATGATTCCAATTTAGTTGCAGTTTCCCTTCAGCTGAAGTATTCCAAGAATGCTACTTTTCCCCTATCAATTACCCCTGGGACTTTGGTATGCTGATAAAATCTAGTAACTATCAAGTGGAGATTGACAGGGATGTATAACACACAGTCCTGGGTAATTAACAATAAATTACATGAAAATTCAGATTACATTGTTTCACGGGATGTAAAGTCACGAACAAAATTAAAATTAAATTAAATACTTCATAGTGAATTAACGGTTTCTATATTTTTATTATTGACTCTTTTCCTTTGCTAGCTCTATTGTGGAAATTCTCTAATATGACAAAAGACAATCCAAACAGAAAGGCTTTTGCCTAATGATGAAACATCATAAGAAAAAGGGACAGAGAAAGGAGTACTACAATTTAGATATGGTCATTAGAAAGATTCTTTGTTTCATACCCATGAACTGAATCATTATCATAGTTAGGAAAAAGAAAAGGACCTCTCCACCATTTTTTCTGCCATGGCCAAGCTAGCAAGAAAGGTTATATTTTCCTAGACTGTGAGGAAACTGATACATACCTTATGGAACTGAGGTATGTCATGTGGAGAAGATACTTTCACATCTTCAACGTTGACCCCAAATCAACTATTCCTTTTGAATTTTCCCACTAAGTTCCTAACAAATATTCTAGCTTGTCTTGTTACAAGATTTGTCTGTATGGAGGCATTGTCTTTTACCCGCAATGCTCAGTACTACTATCTCCACCCCCAGCAAAGAAAAACATTGTGTCTGACATTTTTTTTAGCATTTTCAAGGTGGGTGGAAAAACAGAAAAATGTTTCTATTTTGCAGCACTTCAAACAAGATGCTGGGGAATAAGGAGCAGGGAAATTGATTGTTCATTTAGCTTCTGCCTGCTCTCTCCCCCGCCCCGCCCCACACCCCAACTGTGGATCCTCATTGTCTCATATGACAGTAATTCCTGCCCTTAACTTTAAGGTTACTGGAGAACCATGCTGTGGCCCTAGTGCTACTGCTGAAGGAGATAGCAGCGTGTCCCAACAAGCATAGACTTAAGGGCAGGGATCACCATCGTGCAGGTTACCAGGTAGAAATACTGACCTTGTGGAATACCTTTGACCAGGTTGGTATTCATAACAGAGCCAAAAGGAAAAGAAAAACTGAAAAACTAGCTCTCTCTGCTAGTCATAGAAGAAATGGCCACAGAGGAACAGAATTCTATAGCCAGATGGGAGGGAACAGTCCTAGATTTCTGCCTGGATCACCTTGACCCAGCTTAGGTCTGCTTTAATGACAGGCTGGGTCTGAAATGGAGGCTCTGGGGTGAAATTATGTACTCAGTGACTGATAAATAGGCCACCTCAGAGCTGGAGCAAGGGAGCTGTGTAGATGACCCCAAAGTCTCTTTGACACCATCTTTGTATTATTTCAGTGTCTGTCGCAACGCTTTCCTTTGCTTTTATTTCTGCAGTTATTGTATGTGACTAGCTTATGTGGGCATTAGGCCTGCTGTTATTAACTTCCCATATAGCAAGATCCATAGCATCAGCAATTAGACATAACAGCAGGTTATAAATGAAATAAATTGTTTATTCCATTCCCTGCCAAAGTGATTTAAAAGTTATCTAAGTTTACCAAATTTCAAAGGCAGTAGGTTATGTTGAACTTTCATTCAATCTTGTGTCTATACCTACAATATATCTGTATCCATATTTTCCTCCTCCTGGATGCTTGCATTATTGGTCAAGCGAGACAATGAAATTACCACTTACTACCATCATGTTAGAAATGTTTACAGGACAGTGTGAACAAAGTGTGAGATAAATGTATTTTTTTAGGGAACATTTTTGAGTTGAATTTTCTGCATTCACTTGTTTTGCTTTTTCCAGTTCTCAAACATGGTTTCTCTTTATTAGTTCTCTTATTCTATTTTCCCTTTGTTTTTATTTAAAGCTAAGCCTCACTGGGTTCAACTGATAAAAGATTTTGAAGCTGCAGTGGAGGACAGCATATACTGGGAGTGCAGAGCAAGTGGTAAACCCAAGCCTTCTTACAGGTGGCTGAGAAATGGAGAACCTCTAGCATTAGAGGTAACGTGCCTTTGTTCACCTTGTTTTGAAAGCAATTTGTACAGTCATATTGACTGCACACTAGTAACCTGTTGAGTCCACCCAAGTACTGTAATTCAAAAAGAGTTAGTTTATAATAGTAGTCTCTGTCAAGCAGCTTCTGGGCAATTCAAGAGTTATCAGTAAGAAATTGGTGCTGTGGCAAATTTCTTCTGCATTTTTTTTTTTTAAATTAGGCATCTTCCTTTTGATGGGAGAGGGGAAGAAATCAAAGGAATTTTCAAGGAGGCTGAGAAATATGTATGTGAATTTTTGTTTTTCATTATTTAATCTTCTCTCCAGCGTTTTCAGATGCTTGTCTTCCTGTGTTAAAGCATGAGAGAAGAAGGCATCTTAAGGGAACTGCTCAACGGCTGTTTTTCAGAACAGGAAGCATGAGCAGTCAGGGAGGCTTCCATGTAATGAAGTTATATATAACAGAATACAAAAACACCAGCTGCTTCTGCCATGTTGCAACATTGTTCAGATGCAGCATTGAAGCAAGCTGCAAAACATTGCCGAAAGGCATTCTAAAGAAAGGTTCATGAATTCTGAAAATACCAGTAAAATGAAAAAACAGAAACTTGTTTGCAGTGGGAAAAGTATTTGTTTGGTATGCTTTAAATTGAATTAGTCCATGGAGCAGGGTGATAATCAAAATGACCCCAGTCAAATCTATCATGATATAATTCAGAGAAATTGACAGATAGCTTTAGTTTAAAAAAAAATAAATAAATGGGAAAGGGAAAAGGCAGATAGAAGGGCATCGATTTAGGCAACTTTTTGGCAGTAGTCATGAACATCACAGTGTTCCCAAGACAGCTATTTAGGCAAACTACAGAAAACAATAGTTAAAACTTAAAAATTTTAAAACTTTTTTTTAAAAAAACTTAAAAGTTCTGCAGAGTTTGTCGTCAGAACCCTCTCTCTCTCGTCCTATGTGTATGAGACTAAAATTAAAATCTTATGTGATGTTACACATTTTATTTAATGTTTTTTACCTGTATTGTAGCATGATAAAGTAAACTTAATTTCTTTTATAACAAAAAGATGTTTGTTCAGTACCAGTATTTTGAAATAAAGTTGGGAAGTTATGAAAAAGAATTGTCAGGGCCTCCCCAAATTGAAACAGTACCTTTAAATCATTTCTACTGTGATTGACATTTAAGAAACTGTTTAGTGCACTAGCCATGAGAAGAAAAAAATGCTGTCCTTCCAGAATAGCACAGGAGAAGAGGGAAGCACCCATTCTCCAGTCCTGATGGGTGAATGTTACCCATCTTCAAAGTCTTGGAAAGAGAGGGCCATAAAGCAAAAATAAAAGGATGGTCAAGCAAAATGAGGCTATGTTCTGTTTAGCTTATTTCCATGTGCTGGTAAAGGTAATTTCTGGGTCACTAAGACTTATTAGATCCATTGTATAAATAAGTTATATTTCTTGACGTTAATTTCCATTAACATATTTGGTACAGCATTATATTTTCTTCTGTCCTCTCGCCTGTATATATGCAGATAATCCATAAATAAATCTCTTCAGTTTATTAACTTCAGCTCATTATGACCTTGGATAAATTTGATATATCAAAATTAGCATCATTCTCATTTTTCTTTTTTCAGAAAATTATGTCACTAGTATTTAATGGCATATTTAGTTCCTTTCCATAATGACTGACTTCTGCTTTTGTTCAAAGAATCATGGAATGCAAGATTGATAGTGACCTTGGAGTTCATCTAGTTCAACTCACTGTCCAGTACAGGAAAGCAGTATTTCACCCTCCCCAACAGATGTCCCTCTGTTTACATATTGAGCAAAAGAGACAAACTAGCTCCAGAGAGAGATTGTTCCATTGTTGAACAGCTTTTACCATTAGGCAGTTTTACCTGATGTGCACTCAAAATCTATTTTCTTGTAATTTAAACCCATCCTTTCTTGTTCTTTCTTCTGGAACAGCTCTGAATAATTCTTCCCTGTCTTCTGTATGACAACCCTTCAGATATTTGACTGCAGCTGTAATGTCTCCTTGCAGTCTTCTTTTCTCCAGGCTAAACACACTCAATGTTTAAAGACATTCCTTATAGGTTTGTTCTGACTAGCCCCTTCCTGATTGCTGTCCTCTGGATGCAGTCTGCTTTGTCAGTGTCCTTCCAAAAATGTAGTACCCAGAACTGAATGTAGTATTCTAGGCATGGCCTGACTTATGAGGAATAGAGAAGAACAGTGACTTCTTGACACTGTACAGCCTAGGATTGCATTTACTCTTTTTGCAGCTATATCACACTCTTGGCTTGTGATCCACTCAAATACTTTTTGCATGTACTACTGCTCAGTATAGTCCTCCATCATTTAGTCATACCTTTAATTTTTTCTATCCAAATGTAAGATTTGCATTTGTTCCTGCTGAAATTCATCTTGCTAGTTCCTGTCCTTTATTACAACTTTTCAAGATACTCCTGAATCTCGATACTATCCCCTGATGCTTGCTATCCCCTGATTTTTGTGATATCTGCAGATTTGATAATGATATTTTTAGCTCCTTATCCAAGTTATTTATAGTTATGTTGAACAGCACAGAGCCTAAAATGGAGTCCTGCAAAATGGCCAGTCAACATTTCCTTCCAATTCAGTGCAGAGTCATTGATGTTTACTCAATGTGTACAATTGTTCAACCAGCTCTATATCTCGCTAATGGTACCATGATCCAGCCCTCATTTTGTATTTTCTCTACTAGAATCTCATGGAAGAGATTCTCAAATACTATGTCAAATACTTTGCTGAAGTCAAGGTACACCATGTCTACCTCTTTCCTGTGGACAATTACACTCATCACTCTGGAGCCCTTGGTGCTCCCTGAGCTTGGTTGTTTGCTTGCAAACAGTTCATTACCCAATTAGGTAACATCATCAGTGCAAGAGTGTGTGTGGGGGGGGGGGGGTTGCTCCCTGTTTATATACAGTAGTTTGCCCTGACAGTTTTGGTGGGGATGTAGTTTACTCCTTGGTAGTTCCTTGATTAGGATATTGTTTTCTGCTTGATCGTTTGCCTGGTGTTCATCCCTGCTTATCTGGGTGTTGGCTGCTGGGGAAGATGTGTCTGTTCTTTTTGTTTCCTTCTTAGCTTTTTTATTATCCCTTTTGAATGGTGTGTTCATATGGTTTATTTCTATGTGTTTATTGATGGCTGATTTGTCTGAATGCCAATCATCCAGGAATTCCCTAGCATCTTTAGATTTAGCTTGGTCTAGGATGCTCACAGTTTCCCACTTGAAACTATGGTTGAGTCTGTCCATTGTGAGAGTGAGATTAAGGAGTTTTCATCATGACTACTGCCTCCTAGTTGGTGTTCATGGATGTACTCTGCTAGTCTTCTGCCTCATCACTCTATCAAAGACTCTATCACTCTATCAAAGACTAGACTCATCACTGTAAAAAAAAATTAGGTCAGTTTGGCATGATTTATTTTTGATAAACTCATGTAGCCTCTTGCATT
Source organism: Python bivittatus (assembly GCF_059951505.1). Taxonomy (NCBI): domain Eukaryota; kingdom Metazoa; phylum Chordata; class Lepidosauria; order Squamata; family Pythonidae; genus Python; species Python bivittatus. The sequence continues at coordinate 73,959,802 of NW_028277035.1, forward strand.
CTGTTCTAAATGCTTACAAGTTCACTGCTTAATAATCCATTCCAGGATTTTGCCTGGAATTGGCATCAAGCTGTACTTACCTGGGTTCTTTCTTTTCCCTCTCTTTTTGAAGACAGGAACAACATTTGTCCTTCTCCAGTCCTCTGGCACTATAGCCATCCTCCTCTGGCACTATGCCCATCCTCCATGATTTCTGAATGATCACACAAAGGGGCTCGGATATGATATCTGCAAGTTCCTTCCAGAGTCTCAGAGATTATAATTGCTTGTATGAATTGGTGGTCTTCCAGCAGAGACCTTGTACAGCTTGTCTTTTTATTCTTTGCCAGCAGCCTCTGTCAACATTCCTTTCCACATTGACCATTATGTGACCTGCTGCATGGCAGTTAATTTTACTCAGTCTTTGTCTGAACTTGATGGATTGCTTCCCTGTGACCTGCTGCGTGGCAGTTTTTATCTCTGGTATCCGGTAACTGGTATCCAGACCTGGCCCGGTTATTCCTTGCTTTTTGCCTACCTACCTCGGCATGTCCCCATATTTCTTAGGCTCACATTCCATTCATCTATTTCTCCCACTATATTATTTCTCATAACATTTACTTACCTTGGGTTGCCACTCCCTTCATTTGTCTGTTGTTCTGCTTAGTTCCATTACTGTCCATGGGCTCCATGTATTTCTCTAAGCTAATTAAAATTAAATTAATTAATTAAATTAATTAAATTAAATTAATTTAATTTAATTAAAATTAAAAAAGAAGACTGAAGCAAAACAGGAATTGAAGAGTTCTGCCCTGTCTCCATCATCTTCTCTTCGCAGCAGGCCCATCCTTCACCTTTTCTTCCTTCTACTATAGGTAAAGCCCAAACCTTTTTGTTGCTTTTATTTTCTTTTGTTAGTCTTAAGTTCCTTTTGTGCTTTAGCCTATTTTTTTTTTCCTGCAGATACTAGCTGCTTGCTGGTCCACTTCCTTGATCATTACACCCATCTTCCATTTCTTATGCATGGCTCCTTTAACTCTTGGATCAATCAAAAGCTCCCTTGGCATCCACAATGGTTTCTTAAGCTACTTCCTTTTTTAAAAATTAGAATGGTGTGCAATTGCTTCCCAGTATCTGTTTTTGAGGATGAAAGAAATTTTAAATATTGACTTCACTTTTCTGCCAGCTGTTTTTCTGTTAAGTATTACCAAGACATATTCTCGTATGAAATATAGTGAGTTGGCTTTATATGTAACAAGCACTGGTAGGATTTTCAGTGCTTCTCATTGAACATTATGCTTAATCCTCCATTAGAGAATTAAGCTTTCAGAGTATGTATCAATGTCAAAAATAACTTTATATCTAAAAATTAAGCCTGATACTAGCTTTAACTCAATTTGGAAACTATTTATAGACTATAATTCTTCACATACCTTTCTGCCAAGTTGATCAGTAAGTTAACTATGAACATAAGGTTTAAAACTCCTATTTTGACTGATTGGCCATAAAATTAAGGATGGCTGCTTTAGATTAGTTAGAAATTCTTGTAAATTCTTATAGCTGTTTTTGTCAACCTCTGTTTTGATTCTCTTATTAGTTCTTAGAGAGCTAAACTGTTGTATCTTTATATTTGCTTCAGTCTAATGTTATGCTTAGCATTTTTTTAAGTACCTGATTTTTTAGAAGTTTCTAACCCACCTATTCTCCCTTTGACCTGAAGATTTCGTCCGTGGATCCATGTACTTCTCTAAGCTTGTTGTAATAGACCATTCTCTTTCTTGTAATGTCTTGAACTCCAATATGAACTTGTTACTTTTTTCCAAAGTTCCTACTGCCTTTACCTCTTTAACTATTGATTAGGATCAAGTCTAGGATAATGAATGTTCTTGTTTCTTCTTCAATTTTCTGGAAAATAAAACAGCAAGTCTACACTAGAGTCTTACAGACTTGGCTGAGTTAGTTTTCCAATAGATATCTAAGTAGCTGAAGTTTTCCATTGCTGTTATAGGCTGAAAGTTCTGTAATCTCATACAGGAAGATATCTCCAATTTTTTTGTATGGTTTGGCAGTCTATAGCACACTACCATAATAAATTCTTTGTTGTTTTACCTTCCATTTAGTCTTCCCAAATACCTTTGGCTGGATTTAGTATGCAGTAATCTGGCAGCAAATAAATTATCTCAGATCCATTCACACAGTGGAAAATATTCACGCTGTACAATGCAAGAAAGAGAAAGACAAGTAGCAGAAAGGAAACAAGCATCTTTGGTGTGTTTTTGGTTGTTGTTTTCATTCTTTGGGGCAGAAGTGGGGGAATGTAAGGATATTAAAAGGGACTGAAAATGGGTTCTTTTGGACAGATTGGACATGGGGGCCAACAGAGACTGGAGTACAAATATTGTGATTCTGCAAAGCTAGAATGGACAGAAATTCCATGGAGTCTCTGATTTTAGAGAAAATTGATTTGATTTGAAAGGATGATTTAATCAAATCTCCTTTTGATCAAATCATCTTCTTGAAGTTTTACACAGCTGTAGTATATATACTGTACTGATTACGGGTGTGTTTCCAAGCCCAAGTCAAGGTGTTGGTTAAAGCTAAGTTTCGCAGAGGAACCTCCATGCTCCAGACTTCACATAGTCCCCTGTGTATCCCATATACTCTCTCAAGTCTTTCTTTATCAAGGTTCTCACCCTGCCCCATTTTCAAAGCACTGTTCCCATTCCCTTGATCACACCCCTCTTATTTCTGATCAATAGCTGACTAGAGAAAAAAACTTTTCCCAAGTTTCTTCTTGACATAAATTGAAAAAAAAAAAAGTTGACCTGTATTAAGGTTATTTTAAGGCTCAGTGCATGGGATGTATAATTGAGACAGTTTAGGTTTGCAAAAGGAAAACTAAACTTCTTCTAAGGCACTCTACCCTTATAGGACTTAAAAACACTATCCTTTAATATCAATAGAAATAATGTTAAAACTTCATTATAGTGTTTCTGTATGGATAGCAAGTGAACAAAAGATGCACTTGTGTTGTGTCCCCAAATGGAATTTTATTTATTTATTTATATTTATTTATTTATTTATTTATTTATTATTTAAACACTGTAATAACATTAAACTAAACATCCTTAAACTTAAGAAATGATAAAAATCAGAAAAATAAAAGAGAAAGGAAAAAAGCTAAATAACAGAAAAGGGGAAAGGGGAAAAAACAAACTAAAAAAAACTACCATGTATATTAAATGGATGGAATGTGCATGTGTATGTGTAGGAAAGTCCCCTAATATATTTACTTGGACTCAGCCTCTGGCCTTAGATAATTTAGGCCTAAGTTGCTTTAAAAATCCCCTTCACCTGGATCAATCTGCCTTCTCTTTAAGACCAGGAACAGAGTCTCTTCTTACCTGTCCTCTTTTGAAGACTGTTCAGTTATGTTCAAATGATAGAGAAGGCCTTTTCTGTGGTGGCCCCAGAAATATGAAATAAATTGCCATCAAAGACAGCTTCTAGGAAAGCCCTAAAGATGTACTGTTGTAATGGAAGGCATGTGTGAGGAAGATACTGGAATGGAGGACCAAGGTTATCATGAGGGAAGGGGAGCATTCCTGACCAAGCGCTTCCTCAGCCCCCAGCAGGACTGTGAGAAGGTGAAGAAGCTGAGACTGGCCCTTCCCTAGAGTCTCACAGGGTATATCCACTAGTTGCTTTAGCATAGGTTTAGTCTGGCGAGATTCTATGAGGTGCAAGCTGATGAAAGAACTATACTGGACTGGACTGCCCCATTGTCGTTCTTGGGCTGGGCCTGAACCTTCCCCTGAATGGTTTGTTGTACTGGATTGGGGTGTTGTTTAATTTTTATATATAGTTCACATGACAGAATGCTCATCTCCCACTTAATTACCTGTTGGAGGTCATGATCCAATAGCATTAATTCTTCAGCATCATATGACCTACTGACCACAAGTAAGGTAATAGCACGTATTCTGTGTTCTCTCTAGTACTCTTCCTGCTCCTTGACAAAGTTGTTGCTAATCTCAGGTCACTTCCTTTTGCCTTTCTTCTGAGACATACACATGGAGGGCGCACACTTTTTGACTCTCTTTCTGGTAGGGTGTACTCAGCCAGGTGTTAGACTTTGCCTGTCCCTTCTATGTATTTCCTGTAAATAAGTCTCCTTTCTGTTAAAGTGATCAAACCTGCTTCATTATCATTGATCATATCAAATCTATGTTATCAGGAATGTTGAAATGCACACAGAGGATACTTTAACCCCAACATCAACTAATCATAATTTTAGCCCAAAAGAAAATGTGTATTAGGTAGAAAGCTTGACAGCTATTATGAGTATACTTTTAGAAAAGATTATAGAGAACAGAAAAGATGCAAATATATAATTTGAGCAAGAATTAGACCTCAAAATGAGCTGCACTTTCAAATAAAAAAATACTTCTTTTTTCTCCATGTAAAAGCATTTTGCAGTAGACAAGCTTGTAAGCCTCAGAATTAAAGTGAGTTGATCCCAGGATTGTTAGGAATAGACCTCACTGACAAACAAATCCAACTCAATCGGAATTTGAAAGAGGATTTTCAAAGCTGGTGTTCCAGTCCAATGCTTATATCTACTGCAAAGCTCTATAAAGCTTTGTCTCTCATAAGAACCGTTACTAGTATATTACTCACTTTGGTCAATGCATACAAGAAGTTCCACAGTTGACTTAAACATCAGTTAAGCTATGTATGAATTCTTCAAATGAAGTTTGATGAAGGCCTGTGCAGCCAAAACATCCTTAGTTGTCTATTTTATCAGTCACTTAAATATATTCCTTTTTAATGTTTTGCTTTTACTACCCAGGGAAGAGTACAAATTGAAAATGGAGCTTTGACTATAACAAACTTAAACCTGACAGATTCTGGCATGTACCAGTGTATAGCAGAGAACAAACATGGCATGATATATTCCAGTGCCAATCTCCGGGTTGTAGGTAAGTCGAAACTTTCCTTTCTGTTTTGTTGTTGTTAATATTTTATTGTTTTTCCCACTGCTACAGTAGCTGTCATGTTTTTCCTACACCATCTTAAAAAATGTAGCAAAAATGCTTTCACAGCACTCAATTTATCAGCATTTCTTGAGTAATTTTCTCAACTGTATCTGAGGGATGTGGTGGGGGGTAAAGAAGCCTACTATATTTTATAGCTCAATCATTCAGTGATTTAAAACAAGGACACCAAGATAAATTATTAATTATGGGGAGAAGAGAGACAAAGCTTGGATACTGTCCCAGTGATTAAAACTAATCACACAATCGGGAAGCAACATTGGCTCAGCATATTACTGCATGGTACTGACCTTCCACATCATAACTTTGGTATTCTCAAGATAGCAATGTCGTTGGAAAGCAATAGGGAACTTTCTGACTTTTTCCTTGATATGAGTGCAGGGACCCATCATTATTTATGAAGGTGATGCTAGTTTGCTTTTAAAACAAATGGCAAGGATTTATCCTTGTGGAGAGCTGAATTGGCAGAGCTTCTGATGTATTCAGATGATATAAGCAAGTTCAGTTTACATTTTTTATATTGCTTCCTAAACCAGAGATGAGTATCCTTTGAGTTTAGGAGCCATATTGGCCTCTTTGGGGGTTGCATAAGTGAGGGGGGCTGATGCACCATTGATGCACTTTATTCCTTTCCACTCCCCAGTGAACTGCTTTTCTGGGTGTTAATATTAGCTGGGAAACCATGATCTGTTCCTGCATACTTAGCCACTAATGTGATCAGCAGTAATGGGGAATATAAACAGTGCTTCCAGGAATTTTGTCCATGTATTATAATCACAAATAAGTAATCTTTAACACAGCAACCCTAATGAACAGATTGAATAGTTTGTAATGTGTGGACTGTATGTGCCAGTTCAAAAATTATATTACTCTTTACAAGTAACATGGTCCGTTCTGAAATATTTGTATTGAGGTAGCTGTGGAACATTTTAGCAGCCTAGGCAATCTGGGAAATTGTGTGTTCTATAGTTCACACAATCCTATATTATATTTCAAATGGAAATTAAAGTTATACTTTTGCATTGTGTTCATTTCTGTTTTTCCTAAATGAAATATAGTGTTAAAGTGGCAGAAAGCATGTAAGTGCAAATCTGAACAAATCTGTTAATTAGACCATTGATTGCAGAGTTATCAGTTTTGATGCCCAAATCAGCTTCTGGTATTATAATACTTAATATAATTTGTACAGATCGTTGAAGTCTAGATTGGGCAGAGAAGCTGATTTTTGAATAAAATTAAAGGGTAATTTGACTCTGTCCATCTGCTGACAGAGATCATTCTTCTACTATGTTCACCTTCAAACACCTAAACTGAACATAGGTTCTTTTTTGACCAGAATGGGAGACTAAAATGTATCTAGCAAAGCTGGACAAAATGTGCTGAAAAGTTTCCCACTGAAACAGATAAATAAATGGGAACTCTTGAAATCATTGAATTAAATCATTCAACCAGAGTATAGTGGCATCACTTTTGGTTGCCTATGAAAAGCATCCCTTATAAGAAATGTTTTAAATTCTATCTACAATGTAGACATATTCTTTTTTATGTAGGAAAATGCAACTTTTATTATTATTTTTTTCTTTACAATCCCAAACTCAGCAAGTCTTCTTCCATGAGCTTGTCCATATGTAACCTGGATACCTGAATTTTAATTCTGATGTCTTATGTTGTATTTAATATTTTTACACTGATTTATTGCAAGCTACTAGATATCTTTATGATCTATATTGGCATAGAAATGCCACAGACAAACAGACAGATAAACCCATGACAGACATTCTATCCACCTAGATTTATGAAGTTCCAGGCCCATTCTTTCCTTGCTGAATTTCATGTGATTCAAGTAGAAATCTTGTTGGGAAGAACTCAGCCTGACTCTACTCCCCCATTCTATAAACTCTCTCTGGCAAAGTCTTGCAGTAGCCAATGAAGCCAGCTAACTGGCAGCACCTTCCCAATTGTGGCTGATCTCAAAGTAGAGTTGGACCTGGTTAATTAAAGTAGTTAGCAGAGTTTTGGCTACACTGGGAAATTGAAAATAACATCCCAGGAGGAAATTGCAAACTACTTACAGTATATGGATGTCTCAATGAAGATATCTGTAGTTAAACTCAACCTGAAGGACACTTTACTTTTAGTCAGTAAAAAATATATTTTTATGTTCTTTTTTGCAGTTTTGCTAACATTACCTCCCTTGGCCCTCTGAATATTTTAGACAGAGCATAAGGAAAGAAAAATAACCCATTCTGTCACTTCTCTTTCTGTCCCTTCAGTCTTCCATCTTCTCCCTGTCTCCTTCCCTAAAGTCAAAAGTATCACCAAGCAATCTCCTGGCTGAGACCTATCTTACTACTCTTCTTCTATCTCCAGGACAGCCTTCACAATGAATTATTAAAGTGCAATTTTGTTATACTTTCTGAAAAATCAATTTGTGGAAAAGCTCTAATCTAATCTTACATCTGTTCTTCCCCTGTATATTTTCTGAAAGCCTGTTTCCAAACATAGCAAAACAGCTTTCAGTTATGTATAGAAAAAACATGTTATGAGAAAATGCGATAATGAGAAAATGTGCTAATGCTTCATCATTAGCACCAGTAATAGCTTAGTAATGTCTTCTTGAAATAAACCTCTGCAGTTGAGATCTGAACTCTTGACTTCAGTTTGATTCAAATCAGTTAATGCCTTTTTCAGAACGACTTCTAGAAATACTATGAAATCACTATAGGATGTCTCTTTTCATCCTCCTATATCAATAAAATAAGGTAGATTGGCTTAGTTGTAAGGTATACAATTTGGGGGGCCCAGTGGTACATTCATAAAATGGTGGTTGTACTTAGAAATGCCTGCCATGGGACAAAATGGTTGGTACAGTGATCATGGCCAGTCACAAAATACTTATTTACCATAAGGTAAAGTAGTCCCTCAAGATTCTGTTTACCATCCCATCAGGATTTTTGTGGAATACAAAGACATTGCTGCAAATAAATATGACATGAAATGCCTTTGCTTTCTTTTGCAACATGCCAACATCCTGCATTTGTAAAAATAAAGTGGGATAGGGAGACTCAGTGGAAGCAAGGGAACCATTTGGGGCATATTCTTACCACTGATGTAATGTGGTAACAATATGCCATTGTACTAAATATTGTGGATTCAGCCGGGCACATGCATCAGGTAAATACCAGTTGATGGAAAATCGCAGCAGGAGAAAAGTTGGCTGCTGTAAAAAAACAAACAAATGCTGGACAATATTAGTCTTTGGACTCTTATGATCAGTGAAGTGAAAGTAAAGCCTTTGCCAGCTTAATTCAGTGGCATCTTAATATACAATTTCTGTTTCAGTGCTATATTTGCTGAACTAGAATGGGAATTTCATATTCTTCAGTGCTTAAAGAAAAAGAAAAAAAAAGTAACATGAATTGTGGAACTCACTGAGGACATGCTGGAGAAGTTGTGTTTCATAGTTAATATGTTTCTTCTGCTGCTAGCTTCTGCTCCTGACTTTTCTAAAAGCCCAGTGAAGAAATTGATTCAGCTTCTAAAGGGCAGCCCAGCTCATTTTGAGTGCAAGCCAAAAGCTTCCCCTAAAGCGACAACTATTTGGAAAAAGGGAGGTGAGCTGCTCCAAGAAAATGAAAGGTATTATGTTGTGAATGTCTTCATGTTATAATTTAACTATTGCCATTTTGTGAAATAAATAGCAACACTCACTGTTTAATTTAAGAACTAAGGTAGCAAATGTGCAAAGTCCACCAATTTCATCGAAGTCATCCTACTCAAATGGAACTGGTATACTGTATAGATGAAAGAGGAGGTGCGTTATTTTCTGCTCACCAAGGATAGTATGCCACACAGAAGCATCTTGATTATATTCTGTTCCCAGGAGCTTATTCAAAACATTGTTGGGACTCTTAGTGGCAGACTTTAGAAGAAATCTACCACCTCTGGTCTCTCCAGAATTGAAAACAAAAGGCTTGGATCTGGCTTTAGTATTGCCACATCAATTTCCACACCTACTCTCCGCAGAAACGGAGTTACTTACCTTGCTATGAGTGGAAGTTGGCTGTTGGTTAACAGAGCTAACTATAAAAGCATTTTACCACTATCTAATTAGCATGTGTGATGCATTTTGTTTTGCCTTTGCTTCTTCCATGGCAGTGTTGCTTGTTCCTGTTGCTTGCCAGTATGTTAATTCAGAGTTCTGGCACAACTTTTTGTGTAGGTAGATGCTGGATTTGGATCCATTGAAGGGGTAAATAAGCAACTGAGTCCTTTCCATAGACTCAGATATTTAGGTCTCATTCCCACTTGGAGGAATGGGAGAGCTGCCATATTACTGCTCCTATTAACTTGGACCCTAGATGTTGGGTTTGGATGGAGGCCAGACTACATAATGATTGAGTTCAAGTTGCCTCTCCAAGCCCTCTGAACTGTAGTCAGTGTTGTTCTGATTTCAGCTTACACAGATTCTTGCTTTCCACTCATGCCCTTCTCCTTGTTGCAAGGAAAAGATTCATATACTAAAAATAAGGGGTTTTTTTAGCCCTTTGAAGGTGAATCCAAATAATACACACACAACACATGTACACACATGCATACATTTTATTTTATATTTATACAGTGAAACTTCAGAAAAGTTACAATGATAGCACATACACTAAATTTAATAAATGATGTCAGGATTAGAAAAAGAATGAAAACTATCATAGTTAAATAATATCCTGAATGGGGAGACTAGGCCTACTGTTCTCGAAACAATTCAGTAAGGGTTACTTCTGAGTAAACATGTTCAGGATTGCATTGTAAACGCTTTCTGGAACATAGCTGCAAATATTGAATTGCTTATATGGTTCTGTTGGTGTCCTGAATTGCTGTTACATATATTCCCACTAGTGTCTATGGTGGTTGGCATAATATGTAGAGTAAAAATGAAGAATAAGCCAAAAGCTGGTCACAGCTCAGGAAATTTATAATTTAAATTTAGATAGTCACGGTGAAGAAAAATAACAAAGAGTGGGAAAGAAGAAAGCAAAGAAAGCTTTTATTTATTTATTTATTTATTTATTTATTTATATCTTTATTTGATATAAGACCTAAACAAGCAAAGACTTATGAGAAAAATAAACTTGGAGCAGATATTAATTGATAGGAATTATAGCACCAAATTAGATACAAAGAAAATGAAAAAATTGAGTTTTTCAGACATTGTTTCAACAATGATTGATCCCTTACTTCTGTTGCTCTGAGGGGGTTTTGGTGAACCTGAAAGAACTAAGATATAATATCTGGGGATGTTTGATTTCTCCCCCTCTGCTTTGTCCATATTCTTGCTCTCAGTCTTCAGTCTTCTCGTACTTTTTATATATTTTAACTTGTTTGAGTGATATAATCTACTGTGAAACATTATTGTCAGTAGACCCTATAGGGAATCTGCAGCCCTCAGATATGGCCTGCCACAGATGAAGCCAGTGAGCAGATCTCTTCCTGCTTTGTTTCTTGAGTTTCTCTCCTGCTCCAATCATGGTTTTTTTATCCACAGAAGGTTGCATGGAGAAAGACCTCCATGTCCTTTGGGAAGGACTTGATAGGTGAATAAAAATGCCAAATCCAGCCTAAACATCTGGCTGACTGTGCAACTAACCATAATAATAAATACATTGAGGCACTATCTTGATGTGGTTGTGGTACACATCTTGCCCCCCACCCAAGACAACTGTGTACTCAATAGCCTGTCAAAGTATAGTTGGCATGGTGTCTCAGGCAATTGCCTTAAGGAAGATAATGATAAAAACTACATGCTCTCTGCAAAATTTCCATCAGGATTACTGTGGTAAAGACAAGGTCAAAAGCTTTGCCTTCCGCAACTATTACAATACTGCTATGATACTGCAGAGTCCACTAGGGTTGCATGACCGATGATGATGATGATGATGATAATAATAATAATAATAATAATAATAATAATAATAATAATAATAATATCCTGCAACAATACCTTTAACACCATCAAACAACATCTGCCTATCCCAGGTCCTTGGGAAGGACTTGATAGGTGAATAAAAATGCCAAATCCAGTCTAAACATCTGGCTGACTCTGCAACTGACCATAATAATAAATACATTGAGGCACTATCTTGATGTGGTTGTGGAGCTTGTATTCTTTGAGGAGGATGAGAGCTGTGCCAGAGGTTCAGCCATACTGGACAGGTCTCATCAGAGGAACCAGACAAAGAGTCCCTCTCCCATAAACGATATGGTGAGACATAATTTACAGAAACCTATACCGAATCAGTTGTTGCCCGGGTCAACAAGGACCATGCTAGGTGTTCTAGTTCCTGAACATCTGGTGACAAGTGGGCTATAGGATTCAGGACTGTTGGCTGAGCAACCAGGGCCGGCAGCTGCAGGACTACTGGAAGAAAAATTGTTTACCTGTCGCATATATACAAAGACTGAAAACAAAGAAATAATGATCTGCTATTACAAATCAAGTCCAACGAGAAGAGGATACCTGAAAAGAATGTATCAGTTCTGGAATGAGCAACATCCAGAATCAGAAATAACAGAACAGAGGCTAGCAGATCAATGTTAATTTATAATACGAAATAAAGTATTCACAGAAGTAGAATTGGAAGAACTGCAAAAGTCCATCCAGGGCAAAGAAACCAAAGCTTTGCCAGAAGTAGCTCAGATTGTAGAGGCAAATCAGAGGGAGTAGAGGAAGACATCATAGCTACTGAATTGTTTTCATTCCCAAACAAGACACCTTCTCCTCTGCCTTCTCCTCAGGAAAAAACAAAGCCTTGTAACTAAAAAACAAGAGGAATTGAAACAAAGAATAACTGAGCATCTAGAACAGCACAGAGACAACAGAATAAGGTTGCCTGCATTGAAGCTTGTTATAAAAAAACAGATAACACAAGTATTAAAAGATGCCAATACTGTAGTATAAACACCAGCTCACTGCAAGAAACAAACCAACTAATGTACAGCATGGCTGCAGTTATAACTGAATACCTTTGATACAAAATTAACAAACAAGAAAAAAAGCCAAACAGTACATCATCAGAATGGAAGATCAGATTGGAAAATAAGTTCAGCATGCTAAGATAATACTGATGATACCTCACCCCCATGACAACGGATGATTTCACCTAATGGCTTCATGTAGATGTTAAATAGGAGAAAGGAGAGCACTAAACCCCTACTCCACAGAGTAGGGACTGAAAGCGGGATCTTTCCTCTCAAATCACCATTGATTGGAAACAACTCTGGAGAAAGGAAGAGAACCAGCACAATACAGTGCCACCCACCCCCAATCCCCAGAGCCGATCCAGAAGGATTCCATGGTCGATGGTATCAAAGGCTGATGGGAAGTCAAGCAGGGCAAGGATGGACATACAACCTCCATCCCACTCCCACCAAGATCATTCAAAAGTACGACCAATGCTGTTTCTGTCCCATATCCAGGCCTGAATCCTGACTGAAAGGGGTCCAGGTAATCCACTTCATGCAGAGTTGTCTGAAACTGCTGCGCAACCACCTTCTCAGTTATCTTCCCCAAAAAGGGGAGGTTAGATACTGGATGAAAATTGTCCAGTATGGCAGGATCCAGTGATGGTTTCCATGAGGAGGGGGTGGATCAATGCCTCCTTAAGGGGTGGAGGAACAACCCCCTCACTCAGGAAGGAATTCACTGCCGCTTGAGCCCACCCATACAACACCTCCCTGGCAGCTTTAGTTAGCCAGGAGGGGCATGGATCTAGAGAGCAGGTGGCTGAGCTCACAATCATAAGAACCCTGTCCACTTCCTGAGCCCTCTCTACCCACGAGGGCATGTGTCACCTGAACCAAGGCCACAGGACAACTATATATGGACTCAAGAGTGGAGAAGTATTGTTGCTTTGTCATCCTTACTGCCATGAGGTAGGCCTTTATAGAGGCTCTAAAACATGTTCAGTCAAGTTCATCCCTCACTGAGGCCAGCAGTGCTCTAGACATCTCTCGCTTCATTTCCCTCAATTCCTTTGTGAACCAGGAGAATGATGGGATCCAGTGGAGGGGAGAGGTTGCATAGGCACAATCTGATCCAGTGCCCTAGCAGTCCTCTTATTCCAAGAGGCCACCAGGGCCCCAGATGGGCCTTGCTGCAGACCAGCAGGAACAGGCCCCAGCTCCTTCTGAAACCCATCAGGGTCCATCAGTCACCAAGGGCGGGACAATCTAATAGGTCCTGCCTCCCTGCAGCAGGTAGTGGCCCGAGAAATCCAATGGTAATCAGGGTGTGGTCTGATCTTGACAAGCAGAATGCTAAAAGCTCCCCCAATTCCAGATCACATTGCCACTGCTCTGACAGGAAAACCAGATCAGGCATGTGACCACTATCCCATATTGGGCCCTGGATGATGTGGGATAGGCCTATGACTCTCATGGTAGTCCTGAGCTGCCTTTGACCCCACTCCCAGGGAAGGGAGATTGAAGTCTCCAAGACCATAAGTCTGGGGAACTCTACTGCCAACCTGGAAATGGAGTCAAGCAGCTCAGGGAGGGAGGTTGCTACGCAGCAGGGAGGCTGGTACAGTAGCAACGATCTCAACTGATCCCAAGAACCCTACTTAATGAACAGGACCTCTCATCTGGCAACCTGTGGAGCAGTGCCTCTGAAAGCCTTAAGAGATTCTCAGATGACAGTTGCCACACCATTATCCCTGCCCTGAGATCTTGGCTGATACCACACCCAAAACCCAGCTGGGCATATTTCTGAGAGGAACCCCCCTCCCCCGGACCCAGCTAGGTTTCAGTAATACATGTCAGGTTGGTTCTCATCTGTGATTAAATCACAAATGAGGGAGGCCTTATTACAGACAGACCTGGCATTTAGAAGCAGCAGCTAGAAGTGAGGGCCTCTAGTTGGAAGAATAACCATTTATTTCAGAAAATTAAGACACTCATGCCAGTCTTTCCCACACTTCTTGTTCACCTGCTCAATTATAAGCACTGTTTCATTCTCATTCTCTTTTTCTTTTTTTTGGGGGGGGGTGGAGGAGGGGAGGTTGGGATGGGGCAGAAATGTCCATGTACAAAAACTGTGAAAGACAAGTAAGTATATCTGCAAGAGGAGTAAGAAGAGAACACAGTTTATATATTCTTGACAGGTACATTCCACAATGACTCTGTCATCAATGCTTAGAGCTATATTTTATTGTATATTCCAATGCCCATTCCACTGCATTCTGATATAAACTGAAACTGCATTCTGATAGAAACTCAGGTTATTAGGAAAAAAAAGAAAGTCTATATTCTGATATTAATGTAGCCTTTCTTATTCTCTCTTCCCTAATAAACTGAGTAAGTTGATATATTCAGTCACTATATATATATATATATATATATATATATATAGAGAGAGAGAGAGAGAGAGAGAGAGAGAGAGAAATCCAGAATAATGTAATGAAGCAGAATGATGGGAGATTCAAGACAGACATTTCATATAGTACATAATAAATTATACAAAAGTCACTTTTGCAAGATACACCAATGACTATCAGTTTGAAGGATTTTAGAAACTTTGATAACATCTTTGCAGGTAAAGTTATCAATGGCTATTAATCATGATGGCACTTAGTTAATTCTAGGATCAGAAGCACATTCTCAGTAACAGTTGATAGGGACCACAAATAGGAAGCTGCTATTGTGCTCATGTCTTCCTTGTGGAGAGATGGATGACTGTTATAGAAAAGAGTGCAGTGGATTAAACTGATTTTTTTTAAAACTAATCCAGCAGGAATAATTTTATATTATTATGAAGAAAGACTGAAATAATTAATGGCACAACAGAAACAGTATTTATACTGGAAACCAAATGTGGTAGATTTCTAAAGCATCCTTAGAGTAACAGGAGAGAATTACAGACCTTGATTTCCAGTGTGTAAAAGTATAAATTCGATTTAGAAAAGAAAATGCAATATAAACTATTTAAAGAAGGGGGGAGAAAGTGACTACTTCATTTAAGACCACCAGATCATATTGCTTACTTATGTATATATGCATGTTTGGGTACACACATGAACACATCCCACCAGATTATGTATATTCAGAGGAAATTGCATGAAGCCCATGGGGCAAGGTGAAGAGATGGAGTCTTTGAAAATCAGAGAGCACCAATTTTATATGTGACTTAGTGCCATCACAAACAATATTCTTAGAGTGAAACACACACACAAGGGGAAGAATGCACAGAATCTATTCAGAATTGCTGATTGCTTCTTCTCCCACCCAGCCCTTGTTTACTAGCAAATCAGGATACAATACAAATTATTCAGGATATTTGATGTAGTGCCAAAGGAACTAATAAAGCCAAGCAACCTGGCAGCACTATGACAGTTTAGAATCAGTGCTGACAAATGCAGTGTAATGTATGTTGGAAGGGAGAAATTGAACTACCCATGTATAGGACTGGGTTGTTATAAATTAACTGTAACTGCTTAGATTGGAGCATCATTTGCAGAATGTTCAGCAGAGATATGTGCTCAGTCTACAGCTGCAGTCAAAATAAAATGAACCAAGATATCAAGAAAGATAGAAAAGAATACTTAGAAACTTGATTTTTTGTTACATAAATTGATGTTAATGCCCTTAGACATTAAATATTCTATCTCCGAAAGGAAGTGAGCAATGCCAAGTGATGATTCAAAAGAATTGAAAATACTTCCAGATGAGTAATAAGGAAGAAAAAGGGAGATTTATGGCTTGAGAAAGAGATGAAATTGATGGTAATCTCTAGGGCAGAAAAAAAGGTTATCACATTTAATATATTCTTATGTCAGTTAATATCTAGCATGTTTAAAAGGAGGAATAATGCAGTAGTAGTGGGGAACTTCAACACTAAGGAACAAATTGCCAGCATGGTCCTTCCTGGAAATCTGTGACCTGTCTTGCTGTTTTCCTTTCTCTACCTTCAGAGGTAGAGAAAGCAAAAGAAGATCAATTATTCTTGGTTTGAGCCTAATTAATAGAGAAGACCTAGTCAAGGAAACAAAAGTAGTATGATCAGTAGTAGGACCGTTGGGATCAAGTGATCAGGTACCACTGGATACTTAATGGTAAGGAAAATTAAAGCTGAATGCAGTTGAATGCATATCTTGGACTACAAAAAAGTGGATTTTTTGTAGTCCAAGCAATGATAAGTAGAATTCTGTGGCAGAAGAACCTAATAGTAAGTGCAGAGTTTATTGGAAATATTTTTCCCATAATGTTGAAAACTATACTTCTGTTGAAGAACCAACATTTTCATTTACCTTTTTCATAAGCAGGTCATATTTTGTGATCATTCAGTTCAGAATCTTTTTCACAAGTTTTATGAAGCCAGGGATCATCCATTTCATACCTGTGCATTTATCTCTGTTAAATGTCATTCTATTACTTTAATCTATCAAAATCATTTTGAAATGTATTCCCAACTTCAAGATTATTAGGTAATTATCTTCATTTTCAAAACAAGTATCAAATACATAGGTTTAGGATGGATTATACCTACCTACCTACCTACCTGGTTGGCTGGCTGGCTGGCAAGAAAGAGAGAGAGAAAGAGAAAGAATGAGAATAAAATCTTGGAATAATACTTGATTGCAAGTTGAATATGTGTCAGCAGTGTGATTGAGCTACAAAAAATCATTGAAGTCACAACCATAGAAGTATAATTTCTAAATCATGGAAAGTAATAATTCCATTTCATTCTGTTTTGATCAGACCCCATTCTAAACGATTATGCCCAATTCTGACAACTACACTTTAAGAAAATTCAGAAAAATTGGAACAGGTTGAGAAAAAGGGAGTGAGGATGATCAGAGGACTAGAAACTAAGTCCCATGAAGAGCATTTGAATGAATGGGTATATTCAGCTTTGAGAAAAGACTAATACTATTCAAATACATGAAAGACTATAACGAAGAAGGTTTTTGCTCTCATCCCAGAATGCATGGCATGAAGAATGGATTTAATTATAGAAAGGCAGAATTCATTTAAATGCTGCAAAAAACTTTCCTCAGTTTCAAGTGGAAACTCGACTGCCAGTTGCCTTGGATGGTTTTATTTGGATCCTTCCACCAGACAGCAGCTTGAACACAATGGCTCAAATGCCTGCTTATAGCTAATTCTTTCTGTGATTCTACTCTGTTTTCCTTCTGGACTTCACGGCAGGTTTTTGCCTCGGAGACAGTGTTTGGAACATGGGGCCTAGTACTTCTTGTCCAGGATACCTGTACAATGTGCTGCTGGGAGGGAGGTGCTGCAGTCGTGTCCCATTTTGTGTTGAATACCTATGCCAGTGACCTATGGTGTCTCACTCCGTCTTTTCCCCCATGCTAAAAAGGGCCATCTGGAGATTTGAGTTCTTTTGCTCCTTACTATATAATTCTAAGGAAACCCTTAAATGTTGCTGCTTGATAGCAGGCTGGATGCGGGAAAACAAGTTGAAATTGAATTGTGAGAAGAAAATTTTAGTAGCCTTTTGTATGTTTTAATGTTAGTTTTGATTGCATTTAATAAAGCCAAGTTAGCTGAAATGTGACCTGTAGGGCAATACCAGGAAATAAGTAAACTTGCAAGACTAAGCAGACTTGTTGATGGGAAAAGACGTGACAGGGACAAATAGAACAGGAAAGTATGGTAAAATTAGCACCAAGGAAGTTATGGTTCAGTTGCTAAACCTAGGAGTCATGTCTGTGGTTTGTGGTTTTTGAGGATAAAAAGGATTGCATCTGAGGGGGTCGGGGCCACACGGCTAAGCTGTCTTACCTGACCGCTTGCTCGTGATGGTGGGCATTGCAATGTAAATCTAAGTGGGTGGTCCGCATTGCGGTGTGAATCTAAGTGAATGGTTGGCATTGCAATGTGAATCTAAGTGAGTACCTTGTATGCTATTGGTTGAACTTTACTTGCTTGTTGAACTAACATTTAATAAAGCTTTTAGAACTTTGAAGTAACTTGTTTTATGGTGTGTCTGCCTCTCGTGTTTAACGTGGTTTTTTCCCTGACAGAATCCAGACAAGATAGAAGTTCTGTTGGTAATGGGAAAGTGGATTTAGGGATTGCATGTTAGCCTGTTTTCAATAGGATCACATTCTCCATGAAAGAGCAGGTTTACACTCTAGGAGAGCTGCTTCATTCTCAGCTATCACTGGAGTCACAGAAGGCAGTTCTGGTGAGGCACACCTCTGATTAATTACACAGTGAGCTAGTGTGACTTTTTCTGAACTAGTCACCTTTGGTGTTGATTATCCACACTTTGATTAGATCTAGTCTTGACTACTGCAAGGCCTCTCCATGGGGGTTCCCTTGAAAAGTGGTGCAAGTTAGAGATATCTTATGATGCCTTTATGGAAGAATATATACTGATTGCCAGTTGCTCATCAAGCACAATTTAAGGTCTTGATATTGATTTTTAAAGACTCTCTCTAAGGGACCACCTTTTATGTTACTAACCTGTTTTTGAGACAATGTAAGAAATTGTGGGGAGCCTAGGAAAGAAATGAAAGGGAGATTAGACATAAACAATCAAGAAATAGAAGGAAAATCCATTGGTAGCTTATCTTATAAATGACAATTCAGTCCAGGTGGCAAGACATTTAGAAAGAAACATTTCAGATCAATAAAATAGACCTTGTCTTAATGAACTCAATATAAATGAGAGTTGGAATTTATCCCAAGGCAAGCATCAAAGATACTTTATTGTAGCCTGTATAATTCTTGCTTCCTTCATCTTGCCGAGCTGTGTGGGGCTTAACAAAGAGACCCTTTTGAAGAAGGCTCTACAGTCAGAGACTGATCTGTGCAGGAGGGCCTTCTAATGCACTGATCCCTGACTATGGAATGTACTCTCTATGCTCCCCCACTCTGAGCATTTAGAAAATCTGTGAAGACATGCCCCTTTGATCAAGTTCTTAACTGAAATTAAAATTTAAACTATTTTTTTTTTAACTTTGGTAGTTAATGATATAAATCATTATTCCCCTTCTACCTCCTCCACCCTTTTTTGGAAAAATATACAGGAATCCTTCATGTGTCTCTCCATTTCTTGTCATAGTTTACACTCATAGTTTTCCAGGACTTATTTACCAGAGAAGAAACAATAATAAACACTTTATTTTGGTTCTGCCCTATCAATCATGTCCATATGTTTAAAAAGTCTCATTTTCTGCAGACTGAGCAATTTAGACAAGAAAAAAAGAACTTCAGAACCAAAGGAGTCAAGCCAAGCTCTCATCCCATGTTTATAAAAACATTTGCAATGGCATTATTGCAGGTTCTAATGTGCAATCCGAAGAACATTTACCTGAAATTACTCTCACTGAGTTCAGTGAATATTCCAACATTCATGGGATGGTAGTATAAGTTATACTGGAAATTTCTTATGCAGCTGGATTTTCAACAGAGAAGGAAGATTATGCAGCAGTAACCAGTAAGAATTGACTTGACACTGTTTTCATGCACAGATGTGCTCAAATGTCCTTTTGTTAAAAAATAGTTATTTTTTAAAGTGCTTTATTAGATTTATGCACCTGCTCAAGCACACATCAATGCTTTTGATAAGGAGACAACCACAGAGAAATTGTTTCTAGAAAATACAGCCTTGAATTTTTGACCTAAATCTTCCAAAGGTTTGTAACATGAATGCACTAGATTAACCTAGGATTAGCTAATAAATTAAAAGTGATATAAATTCAGAGTGGAAAAAAATATTTTATCTGAAGCCTGGGATTTGAAGCCCCTATTCCCTATGAAAGCAATACGGCTTCTCATCTCTTTAGTGTTTCTTCATAGAACCCAGCCAACATATTACTTTAATTTTTAAGACCCTATTGCTTCGCTTTGTTCTTAACTTGCTTCCTCCCTGTTTTTGGTATAGGAATACATAGCCAAGAAAAAAGAGCAAGTGTTGAGAGGTGTTAACAAAGGTTTAGGTCATGAGAAGAAATTAGCTCAGCTTTTCCAAATTTTAAGTTTATAGTAAGTTGAGAACTATTGGTTCATTGAACACTGTCAGCAAAATACTGAGCTGTCACCACCTGCCGTTTTTTACTCTGAGCTCTGGAGTTGCAATGCATGGTTAGGGTTCCTTGCCTTTTGGCAACATCTTATAGGATCACAGATTTGCTTTAATGAATGGATACCTTGCCTTTCAGTTTGATCCCTTGTTACATTTAGCAAACAAAGCCTTTTGATTTATTGTGTAAACTTTCAGGTTTGTTTAGATTTGCTATAGCTGCCCAACTCCAATGACTCTGGGCGGTGTACAAAACCAAAACATCCATAAAAACAGATAAAATGTACACATAGTCCAGTTCACAGCCCATGTTCCCAGTGTTACTAGAAAAACACATGTTCTAGCCTGCTCATTTCTCCATTGAGGCCAGATGCCAAGTCCTGCAATAATGTCTTCCATTAGACTGATCATTGGATTCAAGCTATTGCCAAGAGAAAGTTAACATGTCTCACACTGAGCTCACCAGAGGCATATTGGTGTTTCTGCCTCTCCACTCACTCCAGAGGACTGAAAACAGTTCAGGAAAATGTTTTTCTCCTTACCCACAGATAAGAGGAAGGAACAGAGTTGATTTGTAGATTCTTTGGCTCCCTACAATGTTGTTGTTGTTTAGTCGTTAAGTCGTGTCCGACTCTTCGTGACCCCATGAACCATATTGCGCCAGGCCTTCCTGCCCTTCACTGCCTCCCTGAGTTTGCTCAGTTTCATGCTCATTGCTTCAGTGATGCTATCTAACCATCTCATCCTCTGCCGTCCTCTTCTCCTTTTGCCTTCAATCTTTCCCAGCATCAGGGTCTTCTCCAAAGAGATATCTCTTCGCATTAGGTGGCCAAAATATCTGAGCTTGAGCTTCATTATCGATCCTTCCACTACAATGAGTTTTAGACAATTTAGAAGTAAAGGTCAGAGATGCCTTGAGGAGTAGTTTTTTTTTTCTGTGCATGCTTGAAGCCATCATGATCAGTGGATCAATGTCCAATGGTTTCATTATTGTTTGTCGGTGTATGGATTGCATTTTGCATTCTTCCCATTAGGTTTTGTTGCCTTTTTTTTTTTTTTTTGGTAAGCCACCCAAAGTCACCTTGATGAAGTTGGGTGGCCATATAAATGTTATTTATTTATTTATTTGTAAATAAATAAATAAATAAATGAATTCAGTTTCCCAGCAATCCATCATTTTATGTTAGTGCTGTAGAAATGGTTCACAAGAAGGAAAGTGGAATGGAAGAGAGAGAGAGAGCTCTCCATTTTTCTAATGAATATAATTGTGCCCTTCTCCAAAGTTTGCATCCCACCTTTCTATTCAAGCAAATTTTTAGAGCAGCAAAAAAATTAAAAATAAATAAATGAATAAAATATTTATTATTCTTTGTTAGATTATATTCTGCCTTTCTTCACTTTTGAAGTACGTGGGAAAGGAAATGCATGATATATTTTAAAAAAAACTGAAACAGCAAAATAGCCTAAAATATGATATTGTAACACCTTGCTATACGCTGACAATATGATTTTATTATCACAATTGCAGGTTGGGTTGCGTAGGTTGTTAAGAAGACTTGGCTCCTACTGTCATAATAATTCTCTAATCATTAATAAGTCAAAGTCAAAAATTATGGTCCTTGGAAAATGACATCATAACCATAGATGGCTATTAGATGGTGAGACAATAGAGCAAGTTAATATCTTCCCTTACCTAGGGGTAGTCTTCTCTGAGACTGGATCTTGGCTTCATCAGCAAAGGAGCTCGTTTAGAGCACGTATGAATTTACTGCTCAAATTAATAAATCATAGCTATCCAGGCTCCTTAGCCCCAATTATCACAGTATACAAGGTCAAGGTTACTCCTATGCTCTTATGTGGCACTGAGGTTTGGGGCTTACAAAACAAATCGTTATTAGAACAAACACAATCACAGCATCTGAGACGTATCCTGGGTGTGGATAAAAGAACGTTCAGCTGCTGCAGTTAGAGCCGAATTGGGAATCCATACAAACTGTTCTTCGTCTAAAATCAGGGCTTATAATTATTGGTGCAAAATCAATGCTATGGAAACTGACAGACTCCCAAAATTGTGTTTGTTAGAACAGACAAAATCTCAGTTACAGACTTCTTGGATAGTACAATTGACAAATTACATTAGGAGCTGTGATCTCCCTGTGTTATGTCCAATTGTTTCTGGAGAACAAGCTAAAAAGATTGCTGCACAAAGAATCTTGGATATAGCAGCACAGAAAAATATAGCCACCCATAGTAAGGTTGGCTCACTGAAATGGATGAGCCATTATAAATGTACTTTCCAAATTGCCATGTATTTAAACACAGAAATGCCCAAATATCTCAAGCAAGATTTGAGCAGTTGGACACAATGGTTAAATATGGAAGATTTAACCAAGTCCCTTATAATGAATGCACTTGTATTTGCAGAGCTCCAGAGATAGAAGACATAACACATATATTATTTGAATGTCAACTGTATAAAAAAGAGAGGGATCAGTATCTTGGACTGCACATTAGACGAATGATCTATTGGGATCCTTGTATTAAAACAACATATTTAATGGGCGGTCAGAATTCAAAAAGTTACATATAATACAGCCCTTTATTTGAACAAAACAGTACAGTTGAGATCTGCATATGTGGATCTGATCGGAGTAAATTGTAGGGATGATACAGAAATATGATTTGCATCTTTTTTCTTTTTAATTTTAATTTCTTTCTCTTATCCTATTTTTAATATACGGTCTTAATAATGTCTTACTGTATGTTTTATATGTTTTATACTCTGTATCTTGATATGGCCCAATGGCTAATCAATAATAATAAACTAAACAAAAAAACTAAAATATGGGCAATGATCACACAAAGATGTGGATCATGATCTGCCTATGATTCAGATGTTCTAAAATATTTTTTCTTGACTTTTGCTGTAGTAGATATTTGAGAAATCTTGGAGAGTTGTTGAAGTGCCAGGTAACTGAAGGAGAGCAAACACTCCTGCCTTCAGAAAGGGGAAGAGGAAGACCCAGGGAATTACAGATCAATTTGTTTTGCATTGATCTCTGGGAAGTTTCTACAGGAGATCATAAGCAGATTGTTCTGTAAAAACACTGAATTGTCAAGAACAAGTTTTGTGAGACTAATTAAGTTCATTGTTTAACTAAGATGTTTCTTGCTACGGTGTAGGAATGCTTTGTAATATATCCTGACTTGACAAAGGAATATCACCTGTTTATTCCCTTGAGTTTTCTGTGAACTGCAATTAATTTGGATTTATTCCTCTTCTTGATTCCTTATAGTTAAGGGAAGGAGTTAGGGGGATCATTTATTTAAGTGAGCTAAATATTAATAAATTATTAGATAGATAGATAGATAGATAGATAGATAGATAGATAGATAGATAGATAGATAGATAGATAGATGGATGGATGGATGGATGGATGGATGGATGGATGGATGGATGGATGGATGGACGGACGGACAGAAGGACAGAAGGACAGACAATCATAAACTTCAGTGGTCATGTTCACCCTACACACAGAGAGAGACACACATTCATAATCATACATTCTCATCCTCATGTCATATGTTTTAGCCAAGTCTTATTAAATTTTATCAGGGATGCTGCGAAGGAATAGTGATAAAATCATATTAAATTTAAAAATAGACCAGGAAAAGGTGTGTTGATGAAAATTAAAATGGTTTTGATTGAGATCGCTGGCTGGATGAACCTTTGGCAGAATTAAATTGAACTCATTCATACTTAAATTTGCTTCATGGTTTAAAACTGTAACCTGGAACATAATAGATTTGTGTGTTACTTAGCATTAATATCAGTGGGAATTACTTTCTCAACCTTTCTTCTTGAGCAGTCCAGTTTAACTTAATTTAGTAAGCAATTAATATATCAAAAAAGTAGCTTCAGCTTAACCTGTCTGTTAAAATGTCAGCTAGAAAGTAATACATCCTATTTATTATATCAATAGGACCTTTGGTTTGTGAAGTTCTCTGAGAAAAGCCTGACAGATATATAAAGCTATTTTTGAGTTATCAGATATTTCTGATCTGAAAATAAAGTTTATTTTTCATAGCCTGCATAGCCCATTTTTTAATTATTACAAGCAGTTTTAATTCCATAAAGTCTTTATTTTTATGATGCTTCCCATTTTAAAAAAGCCTGCATACCTGCACACAGGCATGCTATTTTATGGCTATATAACAAACAGGCTAAGGGTTTAGTGTGTAAAGGCAAAATGCTGTGGCTTCCACTTTCTTCAACTGTTCTGTGAATCATAGGGCCCCACAATCAATATGGCAGTTATAAATAAAGTGAGCATTTCTAAGGGTGACATTCCTGTAAATGAGTGATGTCTGATGCTATTCTCCAGGTTGAGCCCATATGATTCTAAGATACAAAGATGCGTAGTAGACATTAAAACCAAGCTGGGGGGGTGAATGGGCCGGTAGGGTGGGGGGGAGAGAAATCTTGTGTCTCTCCATTCACATGTAAAACCATGAGACTGGAGTTTTGCACAAGAAGAGAACTGAATTCTTCTCCATTCTTATGCTACCTGCATATAGTCTTTGACTCAGCCAATTTTCTGTTTCCCATTCTGATTTAAAAAGTGAGGCAGGTATAAAGAAAAGTTGGAATAAGAGAGGTACATTTCAAGAGAGAAAAGAAATTCACTATGCCTCTCAGTCCTAAATACCTATTGTTTTAAATGCTAAATAAGAATTTTTGGCTTCCATTTTCTATGTGCAGACATGGGAAGGTTAATAGCTGTTATCACTGTATCTAGTTTGGCTCAGCTCTTCAGAAGAATACAGCATTTGGTCAGCCTGATTTCATTTTACAGTCATAGTATACCTAAGAAAGGAAGAGATAGCAAGTGCAAGCCACATGAGAAAGCTCTAAGCAGAGGTAGGAGACTTTAAATTATTGCTGGATAAAGTAGCACATACCAAAATGCAAAGGAAACTAGTTTTATAACACCAAATATTTGAATATACCCAAAGGTTTTAACAATAGCTCCTGTTTTCTATAGGAGAATCGAAGGTTAAATATGGACAAATGTATGCCTTTGTTTTTTGATTTTTAAATGGACTTTTTGATTTTAATATAGCATCAATATTTGGTAGCCAGTAGGGATGTGAAGCAGGCTTTATGAGTGGATGAGTGGAAGAGAGATTTCCTCCTCCTCCCCCCTGTTTTTCAGTTTAGTTTTCTTTAAAATTAAAAAGAGCATCCCTGTAAAGCCCTGCTTTTTAATTTTTGAAAATTCTCCCAGTTAGGTACTGTGATAATAGCATTGCACTGCTGCTTGCTAGGTTATACACATTGAATGCATATATTAAATAGAGCCCCTTTTATTATTCCCAACCCAACAGAACATTGGAAAGAAATTACGCAAGGGGCTTAAGAAATCAGTGCATCATCAGGATAGTTCTCAAAAAGTGAACAGAATGAGACCAGTAGTGTGGTGGAAGAAGTTAGCAAAAGTAAGATCAAGTCTGAAAATAAACCAGATGTGGCTGGGAATCGCAGAGGAAAAAAAGCCAGAAAGAAATCCCCCGGTGCATCCTTATAGGAGCCACATTCGGGTGGTGGTTCGAGATGCTGCCTGCTCCTCGCATCCCTTCCCTCTTGGTCAGACGATTCAGGGCAGAGCTGCTCTTAAGGGCTTGGAAGGAATTCTTGAAGCTAGGCTCTCCATGCATTGTCTACCTCTTTCCCTTTAAAAGGGAGTCTTGCTTTTATGTCTTTTGCCTGCCCCTTCTCCCTGTTAAAGATGAGGTGGGCTGCACCTAGCCTGTTGCCACTTGCGTTATGAGGTAATCTGCAAACAAAAAGTAAGTCTATTTAAAACCGGTGGAAGGCAGATAAATGAAAAGTTTGCACGTGCACTGCTGTGTTTTCAGACATGTCTTTCGAGGATTTCCATGGCTTAAGGATGCATGATCTTGATCTTGTGTCTTGAGCTTCAAGATGCCCTAATAAATGAAATGAGGCTTCATTTTTAAAGGCACCTGGAAAACACAGCATCAATAGGACAGAGAGTTCATATAAGCATCTAAGCTGAACTAGCAAATGTATTTTCAAAAAGACTTCCCCACCGATTTTGATTGCTTGGTTTAGCCTTGGTTCTCACGCTTGCTGTTTGATATCCATGTTTGTGAAAGTACAAAGACGAAGACTGTCTGTTTTGGTTTGTTGAATGTTTGGTGTTTAGTGTATTCAAAGCATGCCCTTGTATTCTCTTGAGAATGATCTTTCAGAGGGCATATCTAAATCCGGTTCTGTTGGTTTGGGTAGTTTGTTAAGCTTTCTTGAGCTCTCTGCGCACTCTCTTGTACCTTGATGATGTGTTTCACAATGTACTTGCTGAAAATGCATGCTGGTTTTTCAGTCCTGTTGGAGCTTCAAGATAAAGCTAGGAATGTGTATTTTTTTTATTTAGTTTACATTTACATGCTCTCATACATAACAATATGTGGTAGCTGTTTTGTTTTTTCCTGCTTCGATGTTTTAAAATACAGTGCAGGCAGGCTTTATTTGCTGGCCTTAACATTGTTATTTTTATTTGTACAAGAGTCAAGCAGTAACTGAAAACAGCTATTTCTGGATTGTCTCAACTCAAATCATCTCCCTGGCCCTTTTCTCGGTTGGTTGGATATTGGGTAGCAATCAGCATGGACTACCATGCAGCTTACTCTTGTGAATCTGGGGCAAAAGCAAATAAAAAAAGGTTTGTTCTGAGTACCTATTATTTCCTATAGTACCTATTATTTCCTATATCCTTCAAAACATGTGAGAATGCAGCCAACTCGGAATAATTCAGAACATTCCAGGTGGGACCATTTTGTCCCAAGCTCATATGCTACAAGAAATAGGCCATTCTCAGCTTACAGAGATGACCAGCCAGGCTTTATTTCTATATACTAAAATGTTGATATCCAAGATTTTTTTTAAAAAAAAAAGGCCTTCTGCAATTTTATTTTGTTTATATCAAATCACACAAGCTATTGTATTGCTATATTTCTAGTTTCATCCACAAATCTTTTAGCTATTTGATAGCATTCTGGAGTTTGGAAAAGTGGGATATATGTGGTATTAATGTAAAATTTCCTTGCTCTACTGTTTATATGCATTTCAAGGCAAAGCTCTACTAAAGTCACTTGCATTAAATAATTAACATAATTCATGCATGCATAGTCTGAGCTTTATGTCTTTATATAAAATTTAAAGTTTTCGGTGTCCATTTAAAACAAATATAGGTGGGATCATAAATATTGTCACATAGTTAGAATAGAACAAATCCCCACTCTGTCATTTTGTGTTAGTCACTCTTTCTCAGCCTAGATAATCCCCTTCACAGAGTTTTTGAAAGACCATTTCAGAAAATACTTCACTTGAGAGAGAAGAACTTAATAGGGGTCAGTATTGAAAACTGGATTTATTTTTCTTTCTCTAGAGAAAGGGTGTTAATATGTTTATGTTATCAGTTGGATAATTACTGAAGCCATATAAATATTATGCATTTGTTACAGCTTAATCAATGTATATACCATCTTCAGGGGTACTCACAGTCCATATCACATTGATATCTTAATAATAAGTCATAGCTATAAAATTGATAACACTTTAGCAGAGCATTAACACAGAAGAAACTGCAAATGTTTCCATTTCCAATATTCAGTTAAAAAGATAAACCATTTTAATGGGAGCCAGTCATTTTGAAAAAGGACATCATTAAACAATATGTGCACTTTTTTCTCTTTCAGTCATCAACCTTTTTGTAAAAGTAGACTGTCTAATATTTTGACATATGTTATTGTTTCTTTGCTATATGCATTAGCCTCCTTTGGTAATAACACCTTTTCTTTCTTTTTATACTACTTTTTTCTGTTATTAATTTGTTTTGTGTCTTTTCAGAAAGTAATTCTTAGATATATGTAGTTTTAAACTGACATGATCCATTATTATCAATATCATGATACAATTAATTTAATTTACATCTCAGCATTTGATAAGTTGTTTATTATAATTAGATGATAGATATTGTTTTAATATGATGACCCTTTTTTCTATTGCAAAATCAATGGAGCTGTCAACATTGTTTCATATTGATGTAGAAAGGTAGTACATGTGTATCTCTAGAAATCTCTAAAACCAATTTGAGATTATAAAACAATCTTATGTAATAATAGTTGGATAATCTTCTCCCTTTCCATTATTGCTTACGATACCAATGGAATCACAGACTGCTATAATCTGTAATGCACATGGCATGTATCAATCATTTTTCAGTTCCTTTCTGTAATCTGTTTTCAAAAGTACCACAGAGGGCAGAGACTGATCTTGCACTAAAGCAGAGATGGGTGTCAGCATGTAGCATAGGTCTCGTCCTCAGAGCAATTTTTTCTACCTTGCCAAATGTTAATTGATGCAGTCGATTAGAAGCCAAAGCAGGAGTTTCACTTGGAAGGAGAAGAAGCAAAGAAACATGTTTTATATAATTTCAGACATAGAACACTTCACATGCAATGTGAAATAATTGTAACTAATTTGCCCGAGGAACATGGTTGATAAACCTTGAATCCAGCTTGTCCATCTTGTTTAACTCACCACTCATTTTCCATTATTGTAGTTTCATCCTCCAGCATTCCAGTCCTCCAATCCATGGCTGGGAAAAAATAATAAATCCCTTTGCCACCAGATGCCTAACATAGAGGCCTTCCTCACATCCACTGTCTTTGCCCCTCATCATCATAACATTCATTGTGCTGTGCAACACCCTGCAACTGTCCTCATTTTCCCCTTCCTGTGTTGGCCAACACTCCCTCCAGCCAATCAGTGAAGGGAGTACCACAGCAGAAAACAGCTGGCACAATGGTCTAAACCTTAGTTTTCACCTTGCCCCGTTTTTCAGTGAGGAAAGAGAAAGAAAATAAGCTGAGGAAGTGGCAAGTCGGTCCTCATTCAGCAGGGACAACTAGGGCACCTTGGCTTCTGCAGGTTAAGGAGGGAATCCCAGAGGTGGGACAACTCAGGAATTCTCAACATCCAGAAGTAGCACTGTGAAACTAGTTCCGTAACATGTCTTCTGGAGCAGAAGCTAATTATCAAGTTAATCAACATGGCTTTTGACGATGGCTGAAAGTACAGAAAGATACCAGATGCACATATCCCTTATATCAGTTCCATTTCAGGTACATTGTTGGTTACTTTTTTAACTAGAAACCGGGATTATGCAAGGAAGAGCAGTCTATTAATGAGCCAGCAAAGAACAAATTAAAATTTGAAAAAGTTTCTTATTCTTAAGTTGTAAAAGTGTCCCTGTAACATGATTTCAGGATATACTAATGAGATTTTTCTTTTACTTTGGTGCATTGCTTATCATGATGATAAGTTATGAATGGGGGAGTAGCACGCTGGTTCAGCTAAGCCAGCTTCTCGTGGCATGAAAGAGGGCCACAGCACATCAGAAGTGGAGACTTTACTCTTCAGACAACTCCTGTTTTAATATTTGTAATAGTGTTTATTCTGTCTTATTTTTAGCATTGCTTATACTGTATTCAAAGGAAGAGTTTGTAAAATAGGAAGAAGGTAGTTACGTATTAGTCTTGCACAATGATTCCCTAAGACACCTCTCTGGTTCTGCCTCTTGGAGGCACAATGCAGTTGTAGCTCCTCTGAGGTTTCAGGCAGCTGCTTTGAATCCTGTATGAATCTGGTTCTGTTTAAGTTAATTTCAGCTGCACAGTACTGTAGATAGTCCTTATCAAAACACTCCATACAAGGAGGGAAGACACCCAATATGATCAGTTGTACTTCTCCCTTCCCCCCTCTCACAGCTTGGCTGTAATGCAGATGAAAAAAAAAAATCTTCCTGGAATCTTTGTGATTTTTTTCCCATGTACCTTATCTCTTTGGTGGGAAGCAGATATATTCCAATTGTGTTGGGGAATAAAGCTATTATGTTCCACTCTGTATTGCTTTCTGAAAAGGACACCGCTCACAACCTTGCACCCATAATGAAATACATGGTTGCATATTTTCAGAATGTCTGCTTTCATCCACAAATTCACTGAAGTGTGGAAACATAGAGGGAAGTTCCCAAACAAATACCTTATTATGTAATCTGATAATGAATACAGTATGAAGCATACTGTGTCATCTCAGGTACACAGACATATTAGAATTGTTACAAGAACTGTTTGTGTATATTTTAATTTATTAAAATTTACGGTCATAGACACACACACCCCCAAAAAATAACCCTATATTTTCTACCTCTTTTATTTTTAGAATATCATTGTTAAAAGATGGAAGCTTCCAAATTGCTAATGTGAGTAAATCAGATGCTGGAAGTTATACTTGCCTGGCAGAGAACAAGTTTGGAAAAGCTAGTAGCACAACTACCTTATTAGTTACAGGTAATTAGATAGCTAATAGTCTTTCACTTGAAAATGATATGAATTGAATAATGTGTGAAAGAGGTATTTTGATTTTGAATTTTCATCTTATTTTAGAATAACATGCTGTACATAGTTCACATGAAATATATAATTTAACATCTTATTAAATTGCTACTAATGCCACATTATACACTGAAATGACTGTTTCTCTGTCTGAGGTGCAGAAATGCCAGAGCAGATGGCATGGAATAGCCATAAAACTGCTGAAAACATCTATTAAACCCAGGGAGGCATGAGGGGTTGGGGAAATTGTAAGAGGTGTCATCAGATGTTAACATTCTGAGGGGAGGCATGAACCTCCCCTCCAGAATCTAGAACAAAGAAATAGCAAAAAAAAAAGGGAACAATATTTTATTTATAACCATGGAATGTTCCAGTAAAGGTTCAAAGACAGGATTTTCTTGCATTATCAGTCAACAGGGAATAGTAGTTGACACCACGGCAGTTTTGACAAAGGGAAGATGCTGTACAGAATTGGAAAATAAAGTGCAGTAGGAGAGAGCAAGGAAAATCATTCACGGAACCTTTTCTATTTACTAAAGAAAATGAAATACAAATTTTAAATATAGTCTTCAAATAAAACAGGAAATTTGCTGCAACGATGTCAAAATGGTGGTCACCGTCATGCCAAATAAATATATATATATATATATATATATATATATATATATATATATTGTTGTTGTCCTCACCAATTCTTGAGGAATTATATGCTTTAAAATTAGAGAAATCCATTACAAAAAGGAGGAAGGGAGGTAATGGTAGGTATTTTCCAGGAAGGAAGGAACCATGCCCTCAGCTTGTCATTCTTTTGTCCTCTTCCAGGTTTTGTGTTTGTCTCTGCAAAATTTTTATGCCTGAATATCCACATAGCATATTCTTATTTCAAAAGTAGATTTTGTACAGTTTTTGATTTTATAAATTTTTTTCTCTGCTCTTTGCAATAAACTCCTGAAGTGCACACATTTGCCTCTGCCTTTCTGATCAGACATGCCAGGCTTATGAATGCAAGTAGGCCTTTGCAACTTCTTCATATGGTTCCAGGTGGACAAGAAATGCCAGAACAATCCCATTATCACATTTATCACATTGTGGGAGAACTATGAGGCTTGGGTTCATCTATCAGTCTCAGCCTTTATTTTCACCATGGTTTGTTGAGTAAGCCACATTAGTGTTTACACTTTGTGATAGCCCAAAAACAGTTTTTACAAAGTATAATGATTAGTTCACACAAGAGTGCTATGCAACATGGAATCAACCACACTGTAGCATATTGACCCACTGGATCTTTCTGCTTGATTCCCATTAAAGGATTAGACTGGACACAAATTATCAAACTATATAGTTTGCATTTTTTAAAGTCTGGAAATGTTTAAGTTCAATTTTTGCAAATATAAAATGATTGCAACATTATTACTTTTTGTTAATATTGCTGGAGTGTACATGGAGTTTGGAAAATCTAATAGGGAGCTTTGAGTTGACTCAGTTTCTTATGCGTACTCTTAAGTGGAATAGAACATTGTTTTAAAAAGCATCAAGAATGTAACACATTAGCACAGATAGCTAGAACTGACTCAGTATGTTCTTTGCAGAACCAACCCGGATAACACTGGCACCATCAAATATGGATGTGACTGTAGGAGAAAGTGTAATTTTACCCTGCCAAGTTCAGCATGACCCACTGCTGGATATAAGTTTCACATGGTATTTTAATAGTGCATTGACTGACTTCAGAAAAGATGCATCTCATTTTGAGAGAGTGGGTGGGGTAAGTTATAATGTAATTGTGACATTTTGCTTTATTATTAGAAATCCAATCATGTTGAAAGAGAAAAAATGAGAGCTTTATATTCCTCTTTAGATGATATTCTGTCGACTATCATTATCATATAGCCTTATGACTATAGCTTTGTAGTTAAATAAATGATGATAGCATGGAGCTTATTTATATTGCTGATTGTTTCAAACAGTGGATGAATATTTGCAAAATAAAAAGATTTTTTTAAAAAAAAAAACACCTCATTTTTATTGTTTTAAGCAGCCTGTACACTGGTAGAATATTTCTGTGCCAATAACTACTGCCTACTAAACAAAAGAAGTTCAGAAATGAAAGAAGCCGCATTTTTTGAAAATGTTCACATAACCCAATTTGAAAAATTGCTCACAAAATGTAGGTGATTTGCATGGGTACCCAGTTAAAAATATATTGGCAGGTGGGAGCTGAAAGAAGGGCAGTCAGGGATGATACAAATCACTAGTAATGTCTGCTGGGTAGTCAAAATCTGCATGATAGCAGACTCTGGCGAATGCTCTCATCTCTCTTCTATCAATTCTCATCCACCTTTGTGGATTTTTTTTTTAAACAGCTATGTTCACACATATTCATGGAAAACGAGTTGATTGGAAAAGAGGTAAAAGAGAGTAGATCTTATTTTGTTTTTCAGAAAACTGCAGATGCAACACAGGCAGAGAAAAACAATAGCATTTCAAATAGTACTGTACTTATTCTGGATAGTATGGTAGGGGCTCTTGAAATTTTGCTCAGTCTGCTCCAAGTGCCCTTGCATACAGAGAGCAGGCCTTTTTGTCTACAACCCCAAATAATTTCCCAGAGAGCTGTGCACATTGCCAGTGATGTTCAAGTAGGCAAATGGTTTCTATTTTCACAGCTCTGTTAGTCCTCATTATGGCCTCTAATTGCTTTGTTATGACTTAAGGAGGTTTTATTTCCATGAGGTTTTTTAAATTGTCGTCTTGTGATTTTTTAGTTTTCTGCTTTTAAGTATCACTGTTATTTATTGTTTGTTTGTTTAGATATTGAGTAGTAAAAATCTTAGAAATGATGGATTACCCATCATCTACTAATTTCCATAGGGTCCAACAGTATAAGGCTCAGATTATGCCAGATGGCTACCAAGACTCCCTGAATTATTAACATTGCAGTTATCATTTCAGAAAGACTAACGTCAGCTGAAATTGTGCAGATATCAGTATTATAAATGGTTACAATGCTATTACTTGTTTAATTCTACCCAGCCTGTTGACAATTTGTGTTCTATGGGTCAGCAAACTGCTCATCAGGAAAGGTGACCTTCCTGTCACTGTAAACTATCCACAGCAGCACAGATCTAATTTTGCTAGTTGAAGCTGTGAATGAAATCTCTTCTACTGCCAAGACTACATGAAACATTGACAGTTTCAGAGCTTTCTTTTTCTGCTTTCATAGCATCCAAGACTGATTTACATGGATTGTAAAAACTTTGGTAGCATATTCTTGGTAATACGATGAATTATTAGGATTACAATTCAAGTTAAATACACATGGACACCCTCTGCAGCATTTTATGGTTTACTATAATTATATATGGTATGGATTTTTCTATTTGCATCAAAGAAGTACTCAGACTTTTATTTAAAGCAAAATTATTCTCTTTGACAGTCCCACTAGTAAGTTAATACTCTGAATATTTAGAACAAGATTAATTTAGCTGTGCTGAAAGAGATACTAAATATGGGAAGTATTATACATATATTTCCCATCCTGTGTTTTCTGTCTTGAAGATTTTTTTTACAGTGTCATTTCCTGCTTGATGTGAGAATTTACATGCTTGACCCCAATCTTCTCAAACTTTTTGTACAGTAAGAAGAATGTGAACTTTCTTTGTTTAGGTTTTGTAAAGGAATAGCCAATCACATCCATTCAGTTATGACAAACTAATTGATTGGCTGATGATATTTTATATTGAAAATACAACTTAGGGTTTAAAATATTCATACTGAATAATGTGTGTTTCCTGACAGCAAACTGTATGCCCTATTGAATATATGGACTAAATTTAAGCGGGACATAGGGAAATAGGGTTTATTCTAGGATGTGTGTTAAAAGCATAGTAGAACATGAAATGTGATTGCAAACTGTGGAAACACTTCTCTAAAATTAGGTCAATAACTCAATCATGCAAAAATATTTTCATGCTCATTATGAAAAAAGGAAAATGGCATCACTGATATTTGATCCCTAGTACATGAACCAAGGTGTTACATTTAAGAGTCTTAATTTGAAGATAAAGACACAAATAGTGAAACATTGCCAAATAAAAAGTGTAAAATAACAGGCAGGAGTTTTGGACACCATATATTCAGAAAAGCTCAAGTGCTAAGATAATGTATCTACTTTTTAATTAGGTTTTTCCATTTTTATAACCAGCATCTAGCTAGTTGCATATGTACTTTGTCCTGCTGGGAACTGTAAGATATTCTGCACTTCATCTGTATATCCATTATCTTCAGGTCCACGCTTCAAATGATCGTAAACCAAACTATGTCTCTTCTAGGAATTCTCTCCCACTGCAGCTAGCATTGCAGTTCACATCATGGTCAACCATCCATTTGATTTTCTTTCATGGTTAAACTCCAGAAATCAGCTACAAGATGATCACATATGACTCTGAGCTAGTCTACAACAAAGACAATACTTTTGGTTCACCCTTAAAGAAGTTTTGAATGAAGTATTTTTCATGGTATTTTTCTTTGCTATTAAACTCATAAATGTTTCTTGTGTAGCCTTAGAACAGAAAATACACACATCCTTTAAAAAAAATCTGTCCAAATGTGGATTATATTTTTAACTCCATTTATTTACTATTAATATCATTGCAGCATAAAAAAAATCTAAATAGACTACTGATAGTTGTCTCATGTAATTCTCATTTGATGATTATCTTTTTTATATACAAATTTGTTGAAAAAATGCTTAGATAGATAAAAGATAAACATGAAAATATATATAGAAAAGTTAGAAAAAGAAAAAAGAAAAAGTAAAGAAAGTACAGTTAAAGAAAGTTTTAAAAAGTGAATTAAAGAAGCAACTTCCAGTTTTCTTTGCAGTGGTTACAAATAAAATTATTATTCCTCCTTCCTCATTCAGATTACATTACAGAAATCTTTTATATCCCACATTCAACCCCTTTTTCAATCAGCAAATCCATAGATCACCATTTCACTTTTTTTCCATGTTCAGCAAAAAGTTCATAAAAGGTTTCCAGTCTTTCATAAAAGTACTTGTAGTTTTGTCCCTGACCAAACAGGTCAGTTTTGCCATTTCTGCTAATTCTGTCATCTTTACAATCCATTCCTCCATTGTGAGTATTTCTCACAATGATTTCTCCATTGTTGTGCAGCTGCAGTTACCATATATAAAATCAATCTTCCATAAGTCTTTTCTAAGTTATTATCCATAAGTCCCAATAAGAAAAATTCTGGATTCATCTCAGTATTTACCATTAAAATTCTTTGTATCAGCATATGTTTTGTTTTTTTGGTTTTTCACAAGTCCACCATGCATGGTAAAATGTCCTTTCATTTTTTTCACATTTCCAACATTGACTGGAATATATTGACTTTATATATTTTAGATAATTTCTCTGGTGTCATATGCCCACGGTACATAATTTTATAAAAAAAATCTCTTAAATTATAACACAGTGTGAATTTAAATCCTTTTACCCACATTCTCTCCCATTGACCCATCTATATGTTATAAGCAAAATTCTTAGCCCATTTTATCATGCAGTCTTGAATTTGTTCTTTTTTCATTTCAAATCTCAACAAAAGTTTATACATTTTTGCAATCACATGTTCATCATTTGTACATAGCTCAGTTTCAAATTCCATTTTATATTGTTCAGTTCCAGTTACCTTTTCATCTATATTCAATATTTCTCTTAATTGTGCATATAAAAACCATTGAAAACGAAATCCCTCTGCAGTCAGTTGTTCTCTTGACTTCATCTTAAGTTCTCCATGTTCCTCTAGTAACAAATCTTGATACATTAACCATTTTTCTTTGCCCGCTGTTTATTTTCTATCAAATGCTTCTTGTACTAAGACCAATAAATGGTGTGTATTTAGTACATATTCTTAATATGGCACTTCTCATACAATGATTTTTAAAATCTATATTAACTTTTAACTTTCTTGTACCATAAAAAGCCATGCCAACCAATACCTCAGGTTATGTTCTTCTAATTCTAACATTCTCTTGTTTCTCAGCAACACCCATTCTTTCATCCAAACTAAACAGCAGGCTGCAAAATACTATCACTTGGTGATTATCTTATTGGGGGGGGGGGTGTTGATACCAGTAGATTGTTGGTGCATCTAAAGTGTAATACCTTGAATCATAACATTTGAGAATATTCCTGTGCTTAAGAAAGAGAAAGTTTTGCAGATTTGAAAAATAAGAAAGAGGATGGGGGAAGGAGACTTATCTATCTTCTCATCTATCATGAGCTAATCCTTTAAGAGGCCTTTAATTATATAGTCTCCAGTTATTTGGATTTGTTTTTCCTTTCCAAGATTAGCTTGGGTTATAAGATACATTTATGTGTTCAGAGGTTGCTTCTATCTTTGTTCTGAGAAAATATTACAAAATGTAATTAGTTTCAATAATATATCTTTTGAGTTAGTCAAAGTGTGTATGGCAAAATGATTAACTGGAGGAAATACCCATAGAACAGTATCAGCCTTTTTTATATCAGAGGAAATTTACGTTCAAATTTGCATGATTTTCAGCATTGTTCTTCAAAATATTTAAGAATAAAAATAATTAACTGATTCATAATTTGCATTTGTCCAGTTCAGGATTAACTATATCTACTATGATAAATTCAAAGCTGTAATGTGAATGATAAAAGTACCATAAAGTTAAGTTCTAGGTTCCAGTAAAATTAAAGTTCTTAGAAAATGGGCCACATTATGGTCATAATATAATCAGATGGCAGACCAAAGATTAAATTGTTCAAAACAAAATGAAGAAGCATTTCCTGGGGTAACAAAGGAGCCATTTCCTCATAACTGAAATGTATTTGCATTAACCAGAGCTAAAGCTGGTCAAGGCAAATCATAGGCATTTGTGTATGTTTTATCCCTTAGTACCTTGACAGACTGATCAATAGCTTCAGTGATCCTTAGAGCAATAAAGGTCAATAGCTTCAATGATCCTTATGAGCTCCTGCTTGGTCATTTTTGCTGATAAGGTCAGAAGAAAAGAAAAATAAAATGAGAACTGCAGTGGGTGTGTTGGAAGCCAATCCATGTACAAGAAGGAATCCAAAAACTCAGAAGAAGGCAATAAGAAACTACTTCTATATTGTTGTCAAAAAAGCATTATGGGCATAGCTAAAACAATTAAATGACCTGGATGTCAAATATTGGTGCCCAGGTCAGAAGGTATGTTGTCTGCAGTTGGGGAAAAGTGTTGACCTTTCATGAGTACATCTGGAAGTGATGATGTGGCCAGACCACTGTTGCAAGGAAGTCTGGTTGCTAATGATGCCAATATTAAAATGGGGAGGGAGGGAGGGGCAACGCAGAAATGAATTGAACTAAACTGAATGTTTTGGATATATGTGAACATGGATGGACAGGAATGGGGTGCTTTAAATCAGATTGTTACTGTTAAGGATATGAGACCATATTAAGGTATGGAGTAGCAAACATAAAAATGACATTGCTAAGTAGTTGTCCACAACTCATAAGTAACAGAATCAAAGTAGTTGTCTACAACTCATAAATAACAGAATCATACCTACTAAAATTGATGGCTGTTCACTGAGAATCAGTGTTATACAATTGTATACTCTGATTATAGATCCAGTGGTTGAAGACTGAATGATTCTGTGACAGATTGCAGGAGGCAATCTAGAAATGTAGTACTTCTACCACCCACTACTAATGGCTGATTACAGTGAAAAGTTGGAGAAAGATGCATCTCTAATTATAGGAAGATTTCAATCAGATAAATATAAAGACAGGAGAATGTAATACTCTGAGTTTTGCAGAGAGAATTATTTATTTGCTGCTAACTGGCTTAAATAAACGTGAATGCAGACTCTACACCTAAACGTCACAGGAAGGACAACAGTAGAATCAAATTAATTACACATTAAAATATAGACGATGGAAAGGTTCAGTCTAAGTCAGCCAGGATATCTCCAAGTCCAAATTATGAACAAACTATGAATTGTTGGTATCAAATATACTGATTAAAATGACAGAGGAAATGTGCCATCAAGATTTCATTTGGAGGACATACAGTTAACATAAGATCAGAGTAAGAAATGGATTTAGTTTATTTAACTTGTGTGAAAGAGACCTGAGGAACTATGGGAAGAAATAGACACTGTAAAAAAAAGAAACAAAGTGAGAAAAAAAAATCTCAAAATTTCAGAGAGAAAAAGATGCAGGTCAGTTTTGAAACAACCTCTCATGATGGCCAGTGAAAGAAAAGATGAAAGCCTTGTACATTGCCAAAAAATGTAAAACAACCAAACCTAGATGTGGTGAGAAGGGCCTTGTAAGATCAAAAAGAGGTGAAACTAGAATAAAATGCTATATAGAGTTTGTAGTTTATGTGAAAATAAAGTATGAATGGTAGTTAGAGATAGAAAGTAAACAATAGGATTCCAGTAGTTAGGAAGTTGTAGGAAGATTAATAAAATAGACATACAGCTAGAATAGATTTGAAAGATTAAGAGAGCCTATAGAAATACTGTAGGAAGCATGAAAGTAATAGGTAGTTTTTCTGTTGTAATAACAGCAACATTTTAATAGCAAAACCACTATCTTGAAGAAATATGTGCCCTGTTTGAGGTGTGTATCATCCCTGAACTTGTGACACCTTTCCCAGATGGTTTTGCAAAGTTGCAGAAAGGGGCTTCAAGATGCCATACCCAAGGTCCTTCAACACATAGACAAGCCATTTGTCTGGTTCTGGACACTTAAACTTGTCTAAGCATCTTTTATCTTGGCTTGCCTCTACTTCCATTAGTTGTTCTACTTTGCTCCAGTTCCCTCTGGGGAGAAGATCAAAGTAAAATAGGAGTTGAGGGGCCTTGCCTAGATGCCATGACCTGTTATTGTCCTACTATCTTTTTCTAGCAAGGGACCCATCCTTTCCTTTTTCTTTCTTTTATTACCAATATAGTGGGAAAAGCTTTTTTGATTGGCTTTAGCTTCATTTAGTGCTTTAGTCTTCTTTCTGCAGATGTTAGCTGGCATACCTCCTTGGTGATTACACCCATCTTCCATTTCCTAAACACATCCCCTTTTGTTCTTAATTCAGTTGAAACTCCCACTGCATCCACAGCAGCTTCCTGAGGTGTGCCCTCCCCTTTTCCTCTCATTAGAAAGAGAAGTATCCAATTATCTTTGGTATCTAGTTTTGGAGAATTTTGACCTGAGCATTTCTTTCCATGCAACCCCAGTTGGTACTCCTCTAAAGCTTTCTCAGTCTAAGGTACAGGTATGACTGTGCTCCAGTTTCTCTAGTTTTCTCCTGGAAAATGGCACAGATTCCAGGAAAAAATACAACAAAATAACCTTTTTGCCTTTCAATTCAGAAGTACTGCACAGTCATATTGCCTATCAATTATCACATTATTACTTATCACATTATTATTTATCACATCATTTTTATCTCATTATCACTTATCACATTATCACTTATCACATTATTATTTTCTGCTTGAAGTCTCATCTTCTACTCCATTCTCTCTTTATCTGAGAAAAAAACTGTCTTGAAATTGATGAGTTCAAGCATATTGTAACTGAAGCTAATTGTTATCATTTTTTACTCCTCTCAACAGAGTGCATCTGGAGACTTAATGATTAGGAATATCCAGCTGAAACACAGTGGAAAATATGTGTGCACAGTGAAGACTGACGTGGATAGTGTATCATCTGCAGCAGATCTTATCGTGCGAGGTATTTTTTTTTTTTCTAAGGAATGCCATTTGTAAGGGTTTATGGCTGATTTTTCGAGTAAATCATGAGAATGAACCTCTTTTCTTCTGGGCATCTTTCTGAGCGAACTAAGCAAATTAACTACAATATATGTAACAAACATACAACGCCATATATGTGTTTGTGTGAATGAATGCAAGTAATGAAAACATAGCAGCTTGTTTTAGTGGAGATGCCAGCTGCCTTCTTCTCCTTAATAGCGAACCAAAAACATTAAGGAATTGTAAAAATAGAAATTAATTTAATCACAGGTGCTCAGAACTTGTATTTTGAGTACTTTCTAGTGAAGAAGCATGTAAAACAAGACTTTCTGGTTCTATAGGACTGAAGGAGCCGCTATTAAAAATTTGCCTTAATGAACTGTACTTCCACTCAAATGAGGTGGAGCATCCAGTGTTCAAAACTGCCAATTCATATCATTGTTCTCAGCATTATAAGCCATCCTCAGGGAACCTTTTAGTATGCATGGGGAACTGCAATTAAATAGGAGATTGGTGAATAATATGTTCCCTGGCTTGTAAAATAGCATTTTATACTAGTGCAAAGCCATCATTGGTTACCACATAATACCTTCCATTCAGCATTATTTTGGTACTGTTAGCACTTATTAATGCTTCCATTTCTTAATATAATTGTCCCAAGAAAATTTGAGATAATTGAAATTACGATTGTATATATAAATACCACTTGGCATCTTCAGTGTCAACAAATGAGCTGTATGGAAAACCAGTCATCACCAATTAACTCTACATTTGATTCACCTTGCTTTCTTACAGACACAATGCTTAGTCTTCAGGTAAAAATAGTATTTGCACCGTCAGACTACCTGCATGTCTGAATTAATTTTGCAAGCTTTCTCACTCAGGCATGAGTATTCAGAATGGAGCAATATTTTAAAAGATGGTCTCCATGTCCAACTTGAAACTGATAATGCCATTATAGTAATAATTTGTAGTGTGTTTTATTTATTTATTTATTTAGTTACTTATTTACTTACTTATTTATTTAGTAGACTTGTCCCCGCCCATCTCCCCACAATGGGGAGTTTTCCAGTATAGACATTAAAATATTTTTAAAGTTTGAAGATACAAATATAAAACCAATCCATCTCTATTTATAATAACTAAAAAGAACATGACTTGGAGAATGTGTTAAGTGTGAACTTTCCAACCATAGGAAATTATTGTTTTTCAAAGGGGCTTTAATTTGCTCTTCTCTCAAGGACCCTTCTCCTCAAGCACCTTTGCAAATGGGAAAAACGTCAAGATTTTCTAGAAAGCTGCAGAGTCCCTAGTGCTGCATTGCTGTCCATGGTGCTGATGTTGTGTTAAGCATCACAGCAAAACTGCTTTAGATAACAACTTGTCAAGCCAAAACAGTGACAGATTCAGGACAGGACATCAAGGACTATAAATTAAAAGACACAATTTAAAGGTAGAGAAATCTGAATAAAGATTTCAGAAAGAGTGCATAATCTATTATTGTGTTATTGAATTCATATTTTAGAGCTTGCTTTTATTGCTATAAAATAACAAAACAATGGTTCAGTGAATGTAAAAAAAGTCTTTTATTGCCATATAAATTGATTTATTCTTTTACAATGGTGGAAGAATAAAAATCAGTGCTATGGGTTAGTGATTTGTAATGTATATGTTTACAACATACTTTAAAACGTGGTATCTTACTGCATTAGGTTCACCTGGACCACCAGAGCATGTAAAAGTGGATGAAATAACAGCTACTACAGCTCAAGTTTCTTGGTATGAGGGCTTAGATAATCACAGCCCAATCACTGGTTATACTGTCCAGGCCAGGACACCATTTTCAGTAGGCTGGCAAAGAGTCAAAACAGGTAAAATTTATAACTATCCTTAAATATTTTATAACCCTTGGAAAAATGAGAACTTCATAATTTCTTCCAAAATGTTTTATGACAGTTCCTGATGGCATTGATGGGAGAACATTCACCGCTACTGCAGTAGACTTAAATCCTTGGGTTGAATATGAATTT
This sequence comes from Python bivittatus, assembly GCF_059951505.1. NCBI lineage: Eukaryota > Metazoa > Chordata > Lepidosauria > Squamata > Pythonidae > Python > Python bivittatus. The sequence goes on from NW_028277035.1 coordinate 74,002,175, forward strand.
CGTGTAGTTGCCAGTAACAAAATTGGAGGTGGAGAACCTAGTTTACCCTCAGAAAAAGTAAGAACTGAAGAGGCAGGTTAGTGGTCTCTTTGTTTGCTTGTTTCCTTTGATAATTTCAGCACAGCAAAGTTCAAACTGGGTCTTTATTGTTTGCAACTCTTGTATGTTCCTACCCCACTACCCCATCTGTCTCAAGAGACGGGAGAACACATCACTCAGCATCTATCAGACCCTTAATATTTTGACTGTGTATGCAAGGACAAGCAGTAAAATTATATTAATTTAAACAAACAAAAAAGGGAGATTGAATAATCTAGGGTTGCTATGCTAATGAGATTCAGTCAACCCAGTGTCACCTAACCTTTAGAGAAAAAAATAATCTTTCCCTAAGAGAATGGCTTTAGCACAGCTGGCACAGTGAATGTTTTGCTTTGGGCACCATTGAACACCTTTAGATGAGGTGTAGCAGAGTGAATGTACCTTGAACCCTCCCATCATAAGATAAGGGGAAACTAATTTCAGTCACCACAGGTTGGAGATTACTAGAGCAGGTTACTAAGTAGCCTTGTTTGATGTTCAGGTCTGGAATATTAGCGAAAAGAAAAAAACTTGCATGAGAATAAGTAAATTATTCTGTATTGCAGCTCTGTTGCTAAAGTTTAGAAAAATAAAATTAAATGTGGATACAAGATCAGAGTTTAGTTCACAATAGTAAAAAAACTCCTATTTTTACAATTAGTTAAGGAGTAAGAAAATAAAGGAGGTCTGTGAGATTATTGAACAGAAGTGTTATACAGGAATTTACTATATAAAAATATGATTTTTTTTTCTTTTGAATTTCTAAGAATGCCTACATTGCTTGTGTGGCTTGCATAGTCTGTTTTGTCATATATGTGCATACGTATATTCTCTCTTTATTTGCGGGATGACATAATACTCTTAATCACCCTAAACTGATGCATGACTTGTTCTAGTTGCTTCATGTAGATGTCCAATAAGGAGGGGGGAGGACTAAGCCCCATGGCACCCCACAATTAGTGACCCCTGAGCTGATCTCTCCTCGCCTATAACTACCAATTGAAATTGGCCACTAAAGAAGTACAGTACTGGAAACAGTGCCTCTAATCCCCAGCTCCTGCAGGTGGTCAAATATGTATGTATGTATGTACGTATGTATGTACGTACCACTTTACTCAGTGCTGCTGAAAGGTTCAGAAGCAGTATCTTGCCTGTCTGCCCCTCCCCCATCTTAACAAAGGTAATCAGCATATAAGTGTTACGGATATAATGCTTGTTTCTTCTTCATAGTTCCAGAAGTACCACCATCAGAAGTAAGTGGAGGAGGAGGCAGCAGGTCTGAACTGGTCATAACATGGGATGTAAGTGCTCTTCTTGGATCTTTTTCCCCCAACAGATTCATAACTATCTAGCATGTATTCATACATACCAGCCTATCTAACTGATGTGAATAATCATGTAACAAATACATATCATTGACTTGTTATGTGTGCATTTTGTTTCTATTTTGACCTTTTACTGTGATACTATTTTTCATAAATTTATATTTACAGTTAATAAAGTATTCCATAATTTTAGTCATGGTTTCACATGCTCGTTTAGCAGTACCGTGTAGAGAATTCTGGGTCTATTTCCGTTAGCCCGCACTGGCCATGGACAGCTACCCAAACAGATACACAGAAGATCCTTTAAGTTGTCTCATTAATACTTCAATCTTATACACAGAAAGATGGAAATGGGTACTTCCAACCATAGTGTTTCCACTTACAAAGCCCTTAGCTCTTGACAACAGATGATAGCATAAGAACACAGAGGTCTGGAGCTTATTCTAGAGTAATGCCACTAAATGTCATGTCACAGTCACTAAAGACAGTGAGTTCTAGTCCTGCTTTAGGCTTGAAAGCTGGCTGGGTGACCTTGGACTAGTCCCTCTCTCTCAGCCCAATTCACCTCACAGGGTTGTTGTTGTGGGGACAATAGGGGGAGGAAGGAGCATTAGCTTTGCTCGCTGCCTTGAGTTATTATAAAAATAAGAAAGGTGGGATAAAAAAAATTAAAAATAATGTGAAAACTTCATGTGGGAATGCCTTCCATTAAACTGAATGACTCATTTGTATATCCACACTTTGAATTGTACTCCACTTTATTACCATATGAATAACTCCATAGGCTTTTTACAGATAAAGCTTATTGTAATGCTACTTTGCCTATGTTTCAGTTCTTATTCAATTCTATTTTGCTGGTTATAACCTTCCTCTTATACTCCCTTTTTCTCAGTTCTACCTTTTTTATATTTTCCCATTTTCTTGTATATAATTCCTTTTTATTTCCCTCCTGCTGTTATGTCTTTCAAATCATTTCATAAGGTTTCCCAAATATGAAGTGGGTGTTGCCCGTTCTTCCCTTTTCTTGGACTCATTTTGCCAACCCTTCCTTCTAATACATATGAATTTATTAGACAGCAGTAATTAAATATCTGTTTGGTTTACTATTAGTCTTTTGTCTTCCTAGTTTGGCTAAAGAAAGACCTAAGTTGTTTTATATTCTGTATAGCGCTCAGTTAACTATTAGTGCTTAATAAGCGGCAAACAGCAATAACTAAATAGGGTTATGCTGTATATCTGAAAGGGGTGCTTTGACCTTCGTGGAAAAGGCATAAGGTAATGCAGTGCCTCATTTAATTTTACGTTTTAGTGAATGAAGGACAAGGTGAACAACCAATCTGAACTCAAGCACTTGTTTGCCTAACCTGACATATCTTCATGCTAGCAATAGAATAGATTTAAGAAATTTTGACAGATCTGAAGGCATTGTGGAACAAACAGAGCATAATCTTCAAAGCTTTTGTTAAAGTACCGTATTTTTCTGACTATAAGACAATACTTTTTTCTAAAATCCTTACGCTAAAAATTGAAGGGTGTCTTATGCAAGGAAGTCAGCCGAGGAGAGAACCGCGCAGTGACAAAACTGCCCATACTTTGTCTCTGCAAAGAGGCTTCCTCCTATTGCTAGCCTCCAATCACAAGTGAAATAGCTTGTCTCTGCAAACAGGCTTCCTCCAATCACGAGCCTTATGTAACTGATGTCAGCTGATGCTGAACAAACCAATTGGAGGAAGTCTGTTTGCAGAGACAAACTATGGCAGTTTCACTCATGATTGAATGTAATCAGTTATGCAAAAGAGCATGGAAATAGAGCTGCGGAGAGACGGTTTGGACCTTCTCCCACCAAGTGTATCAGGTCAATGTTACCTAATTACTAAATAAAAATGTGTTCTGCACTATCTTCAAAATATTGATTTCTTAATTTTGGGTTGGAAAAGTGGGGGTCGTCTTGTACATGGGGGTGTCTTATTGATGGAAAAATACAATAACTTTGTGTAACAGATAAGTTCCATAGAACAATCTTCATGAATGTATATGGGCGTCAAGGTCCTATATGCCATTCTTTCAGCTTTATTTAATATATTGTCTTAACAGTAAGAGCCACTGAATGTCATGGGAGCTATTACCAGATAAGTAAGTTTACATATAGAAGTTTAGTGTATTCTAAATTTTCATATATAGGAGGTCATTTTTTCCCCTTTACTACTTAACTAAAATTATCAGCATTCAGAAAGATTTATTTATTTATTTATTTATTTATTTATTTATTTATTTAAATTTGTCTCCCACCCATCTCCCCCGAATGGGGGATTTTGGGTGGCTCACAACACATTAAAACAATAAATAAATATACAGTTAAAACCTATAACAATATGCATTCACAAAAATAAAAAGGAAAAAATCCTTTATATTTTATATTATATTTTATATTTATGCTATTAAATTGATTGATTAGAGGTTTTTTGAGATCTCAAACCAGAGTCACCTTCCGGGGGAGATGGGCGGCATACAATTTAATAAATAAATAAGTTTTCGAATTAGTATGCTAAGTTTGTGCAAGTTTGATGATGATGATGATGATGATGATTTTAGTATCTTATTTGTATACCATCTGTGTGTTTAGCCAGTTCCTGAAGAATTACAGAATGGTGAAGGATTTGGTTATGTGGTTGCTTTCCGACCTCTTGGCATTACAACCTGGATACAGACTGTTGTTACATCACCTGACACCCCAAGATACGTCTTTAGGAATGAAAGCATTTTACCATTTTCACCCTATGAAGTCAAGGTTGGCGTATATAATAATAAAGGAGAAGGACCATTTAGTCCAGTGGCCACAGTGTATTCTGCCGAAGAGGGTGAGTTATTCAATAATTTCATTAGACATTTTCTCTGCAAATGAATGAAACAGGTGTTTGCTTTGTTAATTTCAGGGCAGCCATTTGAACTGAGCAGCAAATCAGTCAACTTAGATTTCTCCATTTTTTTCATCAGTATAATTTACTTGTCATTCTTTGTTTCCTAATTCAGAGCCTACAATAGCTCCTTCTGGTGTTTCTGCAAACAGTCTCTCGTCTTCCACAATTGAAGTATCCTGGATTCCCATTCCTTGGAAAATGAGCAGTGGGAGATTGCTAGGCTATGAGGTAAAACAGATTTTCTGATGTACTTCTTCCTGTAAGCTGTTGTTTCTGTGATGGGCTACTTTTCACTTTCAAATAATTAGTCATTTGCAGTTTGGAAGTCTAAGTCTCCTATTAGAAATCAGCTGCCTTGTCTTTACTTCTCAGCAGAAAAATGAGCCATGTAAACATCTAGAAATGTTATTTTTCTCCCCATTCCCCCACTCCTACTTTCTGGAAGCAAAGCTTCCAAAGTGCCGGGCTCTTCAGAGTTGGAAAAGCAGCTTTCTGCTTCTGAACCTAGTTGAACACATGATATAGCCACACATTAATCTGGTCTTATGGGGAGCATAAAAGCCAAATGTAAATATTGACAGATTTTCATAGACAACTTGAGTTTTGTCTTATTTGCTGGCATAGCACCAGATCAATTACTGCAAGCTCACTAAAACTGCACTGAGAATGAAAATTAGCTGGCAACCAACTTCTGTACATGCTTAGTTGGTATCTGCTGCACCTCCACCCAGGACAAACACAGTATCTCCAACCTAAATGTAATCTATATAAACCTGGTTGCATTTAAATATACATAGGTTTTTGCTTTTGGAAAGGTTTTTAAATAAAATTGAATATAGGCAAGGCCTTTGTGTGAATTTATATTTTTAAAGTTGACTACAAAAACAGGTGCACAATCTGATACTCAGGTACACAATTTGATTCTGCTGTTTTTCTATACATAGCAGTAGAAAATCTGGTGTACCCATCCAGTGGTAGAAATCTATTCAGTAAGTATAACTTCTTCAAATCAAAATAAAACTCTTTAGGAGTGTATATGAAAAGAAGCATTTTTGCCCTTAGTGGGTTTTTTTCCCCATGATTGTCTGGAAACAAAATTGCATTTCAGCTATTTTAACTAAACAACAGATGATAAAGTGTAGATCTGAGCAAGCAATGGTGTCAACAATGTGTTTTAAATTAAGCTATTACTTATCCCCTCTAGGTAAGGTATTGGAATAATGGCGGGAAAGAACAGTCTTCAAACAGAGTAAAAGCCATTGGAAAGGAGACATCAGTAAAAATAACAGACTTGATGAGCAACTTGGTGTATTATACAGCTGTTCGAGCATACAACAGTGCAGGAGCAGGTCCTTTCAGTGCCACTGTCAATGCTACCACAAAAAAACCACGTACGTATCTTCAGTAGCATTAAGGGCAGAAGTGGGATCCCATTACTTCCATCCCTCCCCCTCCCCCCCAAAAAACCCTTTTTTAATAAGCATGCTTAGAATCTTGTAATCTGAGTTCTGTGTTGAGTTCTTTGGAAACTTATACATACTTGCCATCTGAATAACTCAGCAAAAAAATCTACTTTCGTGTCTTCTGGAAAGGGAATAACAATTTAAATATAATGCAATGCATACTACTACAGGCATTGTGGGATACAAAAAAGCAATTAGACTTCAACATATTCCTGCCAAAATGTTCTCAATGTATTAGAAACATACTATTATACTGAAGGTAATTAGAAGGCCATCATTTTGTTACCTGAAGGGTTATTTTCTGAAATTCTAGAGCTTCATTTGTTCATTAAAGCCTGGCTCTTCCAGAGCTCATTTCATTTTCCTCTGTGTAATTTTATACACATTTAACTGTATGCCAAGGTTTATATATTTGGGTGAACATGTACTAACATGAGTTATTTCAGCTTCCATTCTCCCAAGTTTGGAAGGGAAAAGTTGTTCTCCATCTCTACCAGGCCCAAAAGCCACTTTCTCAGCTTTCACTTTAAGTAACTACAAGCAGGAACTCTGAATAGCTGTGTGAGCAGCAACAGAAATAGAGGAAGAAAACCTTTTTCTCTCTTTTTCTTCTTCCTTTATCATTCTGCCATGTGGTTCAACACAGTAGGACCCAAAGAGTCTTTCTAGGTCAGTGATGGCAAACCTATGACATGTGTGTCAAAGTGACACGCCACACCATTTTGAGCAACACGCCAGCATTCACCAACACCCAACAACTATTCTTCCTGTTTGAGTTACCAAAGAAACTGAGTTTGTTTTACTCGTATTTCATTTTTGTAATTATCTGACGTTTCTTTATATAATACATAGCACCACACATGATTGGACTGTATTTTAAAAAAATAAATAAATATGTAAAGAATTGTTTCTCTTTTATTCAGTGGAAGTGACACACCAGTGGAGTCAAGTTAGGCATTTTCCAAATTTTTGACACACCAAGCCCAAAAGGTTCGCTATCACTGTTCTAGGTATTATTTCCCTTTTGTGATCAACACAACACACTGGATTAGTGCAGTTCTGTTAGTGTTGTTGTATTGTCATAAACATTTCAGAGAGCTGCTTACCATATTTGTGTAGACATTCCATAAATTTCTGTAGATTTCCAACTTGGTAATGTCCAGGGTGCTGATCTAACTTAATCTTTTTATTAATCCAATTTATATGGCTGCCCATCTAAGAAACTCTCGGTAGCAAACCTTATAATAGTAGAGGTTTTTGTAAGTGGGGAATACCCTCTCAGATATCTTGGATGTTGATATTTCTGCTATGCAGAATTTCAGTATATTCCTCCCAACTTTGTTTGATCCTTGAAATAGTTATTATCAATTCTTTAGCATACCAATTTGAGGCTGGAACCTCCTAAGTTCAGAGATTTTTGTAAGACTTCCAGTTTTTCCACAACTCCATTTTGATGTCTTTATAGATGTCGTTGTAATACTGCTTCTTGTCTCTTCTAACGGTTCTCTGAAATTCTTGGTTCAGTTCCTTCCTGAGATCTTTGTCTTTCCTGACTATGGCTTCTCTTCTCTTCTTGACAATTTCCACCATTTGTTCTGACATCCAGTTTGTTATCTTCTGTTTCTTGGTTGTTACATTCATATTTTTACATTCATATTTACCAACTTCTTTCATTCCATGATTCTTTTCATTCTCTACCCTTAAAAATGGTAGGTATATGCTCAAGATCATATTATGGTAACTTGGTGACTTTCTTCTGCTGCTTTAGCTTAACTTGGGAATTGCAAAGCTCCAATAATGAAAGTCAAGGAGCACAGTGAAAAAAATGGGACTGAGATTAAATATAAAGAATGCCAAACAAATGACAAGTACAGCAAGCAACCTTAGAATTGACAATGAAGATATTGAAATGGGGGATAGTTTCTACCTTTTAGGATTGACTGTCAACTGTATCAGAACCAGCAGTCAGGAAATACACTGCAGATTAGCCCTTGGTAGGGTAGCCATGAAGGTCTTTGAAAAGATTTTCAGTTGCTGGGATGTGTTGATTCCTACAAAGATCAGAATGGTGCAGGCAGTGGTATTTCCTGTGACACTCTATGGAAGCTAAAGTTGGACTTTGAAGAAGCAGGAGTATTGAACTTCAAAGCTTTTGAACTTTGATTCTTTGTTTGGAGAAGATAATATCAGGGATAGCCACAAAAAACAAAAATTGGATCATTAAACAAATCAACCCAGAGTGCCACTCATGCCACAAATAACCAGGCTCAAATAATATACTTTGGATACATTATGCAATGAACTAGTTGTCTGGAAAAGTCTGCAATCCTGGGAAAGGTGAAAGGAAAGTGATAAACAGAACAATTAGCAGCAAGATGAATGAACTCAGTTGCAGCAGTAATGGATACACCATTGGAAGACCTTGAAGTCTGCCATTGGAAGACCTGAAAGACGACTATGATCTGATAGCACATAATCACCTCAATATAATCTCCAAAATTCTTTGCTCACTGTGAAATTGAGGCCAGATAATTTCCTTGTTCTCCCTCCCTCCATCTTCACCTTTCTTCCAGTCCCCAGAAAGCAAACATCAAATTAGATTTGGCATGCAATCCGTTTTATCAATCCTTTCTGCTTCTTATAACTGCTTTCCATTTGCATGGATATTTGTAGTACACAGATCCTAGATTCATGTACATGATAGTTCACAGTAGGACCATCCACATATTAAATAGGAGGTCATCCTGAGAACAAGCTACACAACTGATCATTAGCATGCTTTGAAATTGGTGCCCAAGATTTAATTATTTATTCACTTGACCAAATGCTAATGTAATTATCCTGTAATTTTAGGAAATAGCAATTTGTTACAGATGGATTTTGCCTGGTAATCAGATAGGAGTAAGTAAAATCTGCTGAGTTTTCTGAATAATTTAATCAGTATCTAAAAGTGACTTTTCACTTCAATTTTTACAAAAAAAAAAATCTTTTTTTTTTTTGGTTCTGTAATTTTCCTGTACAGGTAGTCCTTGTTTAGCGACCACAATTGGGATCGGCAACTTGGTTGTTAAGCGAAACAGTCACTAAGTGAAACCATGACTGTGCTTATGATCTTATTTCAGCTTTCTTGTGCTTTACAGACCTGTGAAGGTTGTAAATGTGAGGATCGGTCATGAAGTTACTTTTTAATCTCTGTCGTAATTGCTAATGGTAGCTAAACGCGGCAGTCACTAAACAAGGACTACTCTTATTCACCCATTCAGGAGAAATTATTCTGTCTCTGAATTAATTTTTCCTTGGTAATATCTGTTCATAGACAAATTTCCTTGGTCACGTTATTTTGATGAACTTTTACTATGTGCCTTTGCATTGGCATAAGGGAATAGTGCAGGAAGGCAAAGGCCAGCAGGGGAGAAAAACTGGTATCAGAGCAGGGGTGAACGGGCAATGACGGCATTAAAAAGTGTAAATTAAATCAAATATTCTTACAATTAAAGTATTTCCAAGATTAGTATCTCAAAAATACCCCCCTTTTTTTTTTCATGAATACTGAATGTGAGAGTATTCCATACAGTTCAAAATCTCAGTAGCAGAAGACTGATGGAATTAGTTATTTTTTCATGTCTGCATATGTGTTCTAGGATAAAACCCCAGGGAATTCCAAATGCATTAATGTTTCTTTCTATTTTATTATAATTGTAATTATTTTATTCATTATTTTTAAATAGAGTTCAGATAACACCTTCTTGAAAAATCAAAATGGCTATTGTTCTTCCATAGTTTAATTCAAAATATAAATTGGTCTCTTTTTTGCAGTCATTCATAGGGTTCTGGAACAAGTCATTAAGAGAAGAAGAGAAAGGATAATGACAAAGAATTGTGTAGATACCTATGCAAAGAGTCTCCTGTATATGTTTGTGTGTGTGTGTGTGTGTATACGCACATATGCACATACAGTGGTACCTCTAGTTACGAACTTAATCCGTTTCGTGACTCTGGTTGCAATTCGAGTTGGTGTCAAGTCGAGGTAAAGTTTCCCATAAGGTTCAGTGTAAATACGGTTAATCCGTTCCACCCTCCGAATTTGGTCGTACCATGAGGCAAATTTCCCCATAAGGTTCAATGTAAATACGGCTAATCCACCCTCTGAATTTGGTCGCACCCCGAGGTAAATTTCCCCCATAAGGTTCAATGTAAATACGGCTAAACAGTTCTGAAACATATGCATTTTATTTTTAAACCTCAAGAACCTTCCAAACGCCACAAAAAGCTTCCAAACGCCACAAAACACACCACAAGCCTCACTGAATGTCTCCTTGCTACCGCGATCTCGCCCACAGGAAGCCGCGACTGCATGGCAGCAGGAAAAATGGCCGCGGATCCGGTTTGTAAGTAGAGGCAGAGTTCGCAAGTAGAGGTAAATTTTTGGGGCCGGAGCTGGTCGTATCTTGAAAAATTCGTAAGGAGGGGCGTTCGTAACTAGAGGTACCACTGTATTTCATTCTAAATAGCATTCTAACTGGCATAAAATCACTTGTGGGCTTGTGTGTGAATTTCACTCAGTGGAATATTCAGTGGAATTCAGTGACTTAAAAAAAAATTGCATCCGTCTAAATATTTTCAAACACGAAGACAGTCTACAAATGATGTGGTGACGGTTACCTGCATTATTTGCTCTGACATAATAAATTTCTAATGCCACGTAAATTAAAATCATGTACTTGTTATGTTTTTAAGCACCCAGCCAGCCTCCAGGGAACTTAGAGTGGAACATTACAGACTCCAGGGTAGTGCTGAACTGGGAACAGGTGCATGCCATGGACAATGAGTCAGAAGTAGTTGGCTATAAGGTAAGTAAAAGCAAGGCAATGCTGGTACAGCTAAAACTGCTCATCAGAAATAGCCAGTTTTGGAAAAATATCGGAGTTCTGTTTCTCAACACAGCTACGTTACTATCCATTTTAAAATCTAGGAGTGGTCTCGGCAGTCTCTCAGAGTCAACACTGACTCGAACCCCCCCCTCCCAAAAAAGTGTAGCAAGAAACAATGATATGTCATCTTAACCTGCAGTATTCTGGGATAGATGCCATATTGATTCATATTCGTATTGATAGCATATAATTATATATTTTATGTATTTTATGCTGTATAATTACTGTGATTACTGTGTACTGTTTAATTTGTATATCACTTTTCAACATAGATGTATCCTAGTGATTTCCAGCATAAAAATAGAATGCGCTGGCTATAGAAAGTACTAGAACAATTTATTTAGAACTAATTTCAAAACATAGAGCAATACAGCAAACAATGCAATACAGCACGATATCATATGGTAAACAAAAATTTACTTTAAATTAATCCTTTAGTATTCCACATATGCATTTATTTCAAAAACTCAGCCATTTAGGTGAAACTCCATGCATTGGGTAGGCTATCCATAATGCAACCTTTGTGCTGTGAATAATCATATTTATTTCAACATATGGCTAGTACTGAACTGCAATCCCATGCAGATGTGGGAGTGAGTCCTACAGATAGCATTTTTTTACTCTGTACTGCAATAAGTACTTTTCTTCTTCAGTGTTTCTGCAAGTCATCCTTACATCCTCCTAGCTTACTTCATACCTCCAAACTTCCATTTATCAACCTGCATTGATAAATGCAGTGTGCACTGAATATATTCAGTCCTTGCTGGACTAGGTTGTGGGAGAAGCTCATTTCCAAAAGTTTTTCTGTTCTTCCTTAATTCTAGTAGGAATTATCCTGAAACTGCGGATATCTTCCTGTTTCATGTGGATACTATTATTTTTGCTTCATAAAGATAAAAAATTGCTAGTAGTGTATAAGATTTGAAAGCATAAGATTTCTGAAGAAATATGGCTAGGATGACACTGCATGTGATTTTGGTATTTTGTGCTGCATCGTATCATGAAAGTATGTACTGCAAAACCTAAGTTGAATGTATTATTTAGGGGAAAGGATGCTGTTAAATCTGAATGTCTGTTAAATCCAAATTTAATACCTGGTTAATAGGCATAATTATGTAATTGCTGTTTTATATGTTTGCACCAATGTGATTCAGTTGTTTAATATGATTATGCAAATGTTGTAAAATGAAAAGTATATAATTATCCAATTATATCAGTTGTCTGAACTGCTTTGGAAAGAACAGATTTTGTCCATTGTTTGGGAGTGAAGTTGTAAGGAAAACTTTGTCAGTGCATCTGAAATTAATTGAATGGAGGTCCAGACAATTGAGATTTTACTATATGCATTGTTTTCTTACAGTTCTCACCCATTTAGTTTTTCAGTCTTTTTCTTTGGTCCTTTCTTCAGTGAGCTCTATACAGCATACAACCCTGTAACTATAGCCCAACTGAGAGTCAGTGGCTTATCCAAGACTATTCAATAAACTTTAAAGCAAATAATAAGAATATAGGAAGCAGAAGTGTTAAGGATTCCTTAAGTAGCATATTCCATGAATTCTGGGAACTGAACTCCTAGGATATGTGGATGGGACCAGTTTTATATCATGCCTTTCTCCTTTCTTGTTCCCAATTTCTCAACTTCTGATTTACTATTGGGAGAAAATTAGGCATGAAGTAAGCAATCTGTAAAAAGTTACTGTATACATAACTCTAACCATCAATAATATTAAACATAATATTTTAGAATATGCAGAATATAATCAGAACCTATTTTTAGTTAAGATTGTTACCTCACCAAAGTTGCTCAAAACAAAATCTGTATTCCTTAGTCCACATTTCATGATCAGTTTAATAAATTCCTTGGACTATTGCCATTTATATGTTAATTCTATCCTGATAAATGTTTATTACAGTGGAATTAAATACATGGTTATGAATTGTATCATCATATAAATGCAGCATGAAAGACACAGTTAAGTTTTATGCAGAATAATTTCCTACTATATGCAGGCTTTCTTTTACCTACAGGTCACAAATCTTCACATTCTTTTGGTCTGCTTTAATATCCAGGGTATCCTATTCCTATTCTTTCTTTCTTTCTTTCTTTCTTTCTTTCTTACTTACTTATTTGAGTGCTTGGTACAGATTCCCTAACTGAAAAGCCAAACATAATGTTTATCAATTTGTTGTTGTAATAAATGTTTATTTAATTTACTATAGTAAATTAAACAAACGTTTTAAGCTGTAGTAAATTAAAATTGTGATCAAAGTGATTGACTGACCATGACAATTTCCAGCCTCCTTTTCACCCTTTTTCAGGAATCTTTTTTTTTTCTTCCACCTAGAAATGAGATTAAATGGTGTTTAAGTAGTATCACTGAAGTCATCACTTTTCTTTTTATGCCGCAGGTTTTATATTGGACTAGCAATCAGAACCATCTCAGTGTCCTGAACACAAATAGAACATCTGCTGAACTTTTGCTTCCTTTAAATGATGAATATATTATAGAAGTGAAAGCAGTGACTGATGGTGGAGATGGCATTAGCAGTGACCAGATTAAAGTTCCTAAATTAGCAAGTAAGTTTAAAGAATGCCGATATACAAAGTTTCAATTTTCATTAGAAATATGTTAAAATGTGGTTAATCTTTAGGGTGAAAGTTAATGTAACATATGAATGTTATTTAATGAAAGAAATTGGTCTGGTCTTTCTCATGAACCTGCTTCCAAATAAGGGGATAGACTAAGATTTTTTAGTTTTAGCATGTCATTTTGCATTATATGGCCAAAATATGAGGTGAATGTTCAGTTAAAAGTTCCATTTAAGGATTTTGCATTTAAATGCTTTAAGCAGAAAAGCTAACAGAAAAGGGAAGGTGTTTCATCACTCATTTACAATCTTCTAGGAGTAGACCTTTACAAGGAAATAGCAAAAATTTATTAATGCTTACTTTAGGAAATTGAAGGAAAATGTCTTTAGTAAGTGAACTATATAAATAACTACACATCAGTTATCATTTCTGATAGATCAAAGAAAGATTGTATTCTTGCAATATGAGTTCAAAGGGTTATTTAAAAATCTGTCTGTCTGTCTGTCTGTCTGTCTGTCTGTCTATCTACCTATCTATCTATCTATCTATCTATCTATCTATCTATCTATCAAACTATCCCCGCCCATCTCCTCCCAATGGGGGACTCTGAGCGGCTTACAACAGATTAAAACAATAAATAAATACATAGTTAGAATTTATTAAAAAAACCACACATTTACACAGAGTAAAAGGAAGAGGAAAAATACATATAATACAAAAATACAGAGTAAACTGTAAGAGGAAAAATATATATAGTGCATATCAGTAAAAGAAAGTTTGATACAGTAAGTGATAGGATCTGGCTAACTGTGGCTGATCCCAAGAAAGCAAGGAATGATCAGACCTAGTTAATACTTGGTTGAGAGACTACCAGAAAATCCCAGGGCTGTAGATTAGACTAAAAAGCTTTTGTTTGTTCATTTGAAGTGCATCATGGAAGTATGCAGTGACCAATCTGTTCCTTGGTGCTGCCAAGAAAACAGCGTGAACAAATCCATACAGGTACCAGGAATCAGGTCCAACTTTTCAAAAGACAGTTCCATTTCACATATAATTTGTTTTGGAATTTATAAAATGATCATATAATTTCGTTCCCAAACAAAACACAGAAAGAAATTGAAAAGAAGAAGAAAAGGATGAAAGGCCAATAGTCAAACAACAGGGTAATATTAGAAATAACACTATATTATAGGGTTCCTGTGTTTTAGACCTGTAAACAATTTTACTGAACAACATTTCTCAAACTACTAAAATCTGAGGTTTACAGAACTGCTTGAATGCCATATGACTATGCTTAATTGGAGGGAAGAGATTTACTGGCTGCATAAACATAATCAAGCCCAAACACATACAGTTAGCATTTTCTACCTAGTTTTCACAGGCAGTTATTTGTGTTGGGCCCACTGGCCAGTCTCACACAGAGAATAATTTCCAAAAATGTGACCAATTAATTAATCTGATTGTTTTTGAATGTCAGACCCTGGATCAGTAACTGCATTTGCAAAGAATGGCAAATTAATCTTTTCATCGATGGAGACAGTACTCACCAGGCTCTTCAATAACATCACAGAACTTTGTTTTGTAGAAGCAGTGGTAGACAAAAAAAAAGTATATTTATCAAAAACATAATTAGTACAGTATATTATACTCTAGTATAAAACATTTAATCATCCTTCACTTTAGGGCTTTTTTCCTCCCAAAATAGACAGTATTGGAAGTAAAAAAAAAAACATTCATTTACATTCATTTCAGTATAGATAAAATGATAGTATCAGTCAGAAAAATTAGTATCTTGAAAGACAACAGATGACATGAACAAAGGAGGTTAGATTTCAGAGTAGTAAAATGAAATTATTGGAGGGAAAAAAAGAACATTGCTATTTTCCAAGCAGGTTGTAAAATTTGATCAGTGTGAGGTACAAGAGCAGTATACAAGTGCTTTTGGCGCCTAATTATAATCCTATACTTGAAAATAAGTCCTATTGAATTCCTTATGATTTATTTCTGAATAGGTATGGGGATTATGCTGTGAGTATTATATAAACTGCCACACTCCATTATCAGGTATAAGTGAGTCTCAGTGGCCTTATACTTCTTTTGAGCTAGTATTTAATGAAGTTCTATGTTGAAAACAAATCAAGCAAACAGCTAGCCTTTCTCTCAGCAAATAATGTAATAAAATCGCATGTATTCTTGGGTTTAAATTGCTTTGGGAGTAGGAATATTATTTATTAATTATGAGCCAGGCACAAAGTTGAAATTATTCAGTAAGGGATCCTAAATATATCAGTCCTTTCCAAGCAGTTCAGTTCATATTGATTAAGCAAAGTGAGTGGGAACAACAAAGTGGAAGGAAATAGGAACAACTCAAGAGGGTAGGAGGAACTGTAGAAGGAAGTATTATCTGCAAAGAATTCCAATGAGGAGGACAGCAATAAAAAAAATAAAAAAAATCCAATGATACTACCCAAAAAAGTGAATACCTGAAAACAAAAAAGAATTCATGCAGAAAATGGAAAGAGGGCCAGATCACAGAGGAAGTTACAGACAGGTTGCCTGCAATTGTATAGATGATGTCAAGAAGACCAAACTTCAGAAGCAGCTGAAGTTAAAAGAGGATCCACAAAATAACAAAAAGCACTGTATTAAATGCTTACAATAAAGGAAAAGAAAAGAATCAATATGCCTGCTGTTCAATGAAGAATGCAAAATGTGAACAGGTAACCAAGGAAATTCAAAGCTACTCCAATTTTGTTTCAGTCTTCTCCAACACAAAAATACATATTCCTACAAGAAAATATGAGAGTCAGTTGAAGGGGCATAATGGACATTTGAAATTGATAGAATCATAGTCAGAGAATGCCACCTTAATGAGTTTAAATCTCCAAGACTGGATAAATTGCATTCTGGGTGCCAAAGGAGCTAAATCCTTATATATTATTTTTAGAAATCCTGAGAACAAGTGAAGTGCCAGAGGACTGGATAAGAGCAAATGTTTATGTGCTGCTCTGCCCCAGCCCAGCCCAGTTGGGTCACAGGTTCTTACAGAAGCAATGACCACACAGTATAAATACTTAAGACTTTATTGCAAGGCAGTATTAGAACATACCACAGTAACGTAATGTGAGATAGTAATCAATGACTATTCAAAAATACTGAAGAATATAAGATAACCCAAGACAGCAATCAAAGAATATTCATGAATACTGAATACAGCAAGATAAAGAATGACTTTATGCCCCTTTTGCTAGTCAAGGAACCTCAGAGAGATGATGGTGGTGGTGGTGGTGGTGGTAGATGAGCCCCTTAAAGAGAGCAAGCATGCAGCGTCTTCCCACTTAGGTCTGCATCAGAGTTTCACCCATGGGAATTTTGACAAGCTTATACATCATCCTGCCCTTCACAGTGCCTCACCAAGGACAAAGCAGAACAAAGTATAACCTGAGTATGACTCTTTAGTGACTAAAATAAACGCTTCATTCTATACTATGTACTCAATCACTACATGGGAGTACAAAGTTCTGTTGTACCATACAACTGAGGGAAAGAGACACACACTACTATTCAATTTTTCCTTACCAATCTTCTGATAAAACCAGTAGCACTACATTTGGCCCTATCTTCAAAAAAGAAAGGGGCGGGGAGGAAGATTTATCAGACTATAGGCCAATCTGACATTGATACCTGTGAAGATTCCAGAGGATTTTATAAAGGGATTGATAAGTAAGGACCTGGAGAACAATGTCAGCAAGGGTTTGTCAAAAACAAATCATGCAAGACTGATCTCATCTCAGTTTTGATTGGGTAGCTTCCATAATTGGGAATGTTGTAAGCATTGTACATCTTGGCCAACAAAGCATTAAACAAAATACCCCATGACATGTTACTTAGCAAAGTAGTTAACTGTGGGCTAGATAGCATGGCCATTAATTGAATACATAGCCAACTTGAAAACTGTACTCAGAGAGTGCTCATCAAATTGGAGGGAGATATCATATGGACTCATATCAGTGAATGAAAAGGTCAAGAGAATTCCTATTAAATTTTCAGACTAAAGAACATTGAGTGGAATAGCTAATACCCCAGAAACAGAATTAAAAGGCAAAACAATAATGATACTTTGGAGAATAGGCTGAAATTAATGTAATGAAACTTATCAGAGATAAGTCAAAGTTCTTCACTGAAGAAGCAACAAAACAGGTATAGCATGGGAGATCCCTGCCTTGTGAAAAAGATCTTATAATAGTGATTATTTGCAAACTGAACATGAGCCAGCAGAATGATGTAGCTGCAAAGAAGGCAAATACAGTTTGGGGTTGCCTCAACAGAAGTATAGATTCCAAATTAGGGGAAGTAATTATTCCACTCTATTCTACTTCGGTCAGAGGCTACCTTGAATACTGTGTCCAGGCAATACACTTTAAAAAAAGATTCAAAGAAATTGGAACAGGTTCAGAGAACAGCAGTAAGGATGATAAGGGATGTGAAACTAAGAGCTGTGAAGAAAGATTGAAGAATCAGGATAGCCTTTAGGAAACATGCATGAAAGGGAGATATGATTGCTCTTTTCAGATACTTGAAGTGGTGTCCCATAGAACCAACCCAAGATCTGTTCTTTCTTATCAGAGCACAGGACATGCAGTAATGGATTTAAATTACAGGAAGTAGATTCCATGTGAATGTTAAGGAAAAAGTTCATCAGAAAAAGAGCAGTTCAATAATGGAACCTGTTAGACAGGAGGTGGTGGGCTGCCCTTCATTTGGTGTGTTTAAATAGAGGGTAGAATCAACTTTATGATTCTATGGCAATATTATAAAAACGAAACTAATTAAGATGAAGTTAGAAATCAAATGTACTTACCTACTTTTTCCAGACAGCTTCTTTTTTTCTTTTTTCTCTTTGTTTTGTTTTTCTTTTTTCTTTTAAATATTTATAACATAAATAATAAATAACAATACAGTGGAGACCATTTTATTAAGCATTAAACCCTAAGATAGAAAAACATCTTTTTTTATATTATAAAATAATTTAATGCATTTGCAATTGTCTACCGATGCCATACTTAGCTTCCATTGTACAATTCAAGTAACCTTTATTAACATTTCAGAAATTATACTTAACATTGAGATAAACTTGTTCCCCTTACTTAAAGATTTAACTTATCTAAACCATTACAGTGCAAACAATTTTTAGTTTATATTGCTAAATACCACTGTACCTAGCTAATACCTGCATTTTATAATGTATTGTTTGCATTTTATAATGCAATAAAACAATGGGGGGAAACAAGAAAAAGCAATATTCAGCATCTCTATACATAACAAGTTACATCCAATTCAACCAGTAAATTACAATATAAAATAGGCAGTGGTGTATTTAGAGGAAATTAATTCTATTATTTTATTTTACAAAATTGGAAATTCAGAATAGTTTAATGTCAATGGTGTGCATGGGGAAAAAAAGGTTTTGTTTTGAAACTGGGACAAAACAACTGGCCTTGGAACAATCTTTTAGAAAGTTCCAAAATGGCTACACCCCAACAGGAAAGACATTGAGTATTCCAGAATGGGGGGGGACAAAACACTTGAGGTTCTGCTGTAGGAACCAGTGGGAATTCATAGAAGTCCCTTGTTCCCTCATTTGTCACCAAAGGGGCACAAAAGATAAATTAATCTGATAGCTGCTCCTCATCTAATCCAGAAAAAAAGAGATTTTAAAAAAAGGGGGAGGGGCTTTTTGTCTGTTTGTTTTTTAAGTGTGAAAAAAAATTAAATGTTCCTATAACAAACATTTGAATTAACAGTAGAACGTGTGCAGATCTATATTCATCCATGCATATGTGTATGCATGTTTGCAGTCTTACATTCCTAAGCAGGCACAGTCTAATAGGCACAAAAGCCTAGCTTTTTCTGCTTACCCTCTAAATATTATTTTGTTATGTTAAAATAGATAATATACTGCTTCTCAATTATTTGTTTTAGACTAAAATTATATATAAAGTCCCTACAGAAGGCAACATTAATAAAAACATGAAATTATTCATTTTAAAAAAATTAGCAAGAAATAGAGCACTGTGTTTATATCAATCAGTGGGAACATGTATTACTAAAGCTGCTTAGAAGCCTTAGTGAAAAAATAGTTTCCAGAAGGCCAAAGGAACCACGAGCACCATCCCCTCAGAGTCCCCTTTTAAATATTCCTTTAAAAGCATGTCTGCATTTCCTCTCTTAATTGTTTCTAGGATTCTTCTAAGCAGCCTAGGAACATACAGTATAAAGGATGATGCCCAGAGCAATTTCAAACATGTATTTTTGTTTTTATTTATTTATTTATTTATTTATTACAGTTGCTTGGAGGTTCCTAATGAATTCTAGACTAGGCTTGCAAGCAACTACAGAAAAATCTGGAGGAAACACCTGTAAGGATTTTCTTTTAATGCCATCAAGTGACTCCTGGCAACTACATGGACAAGTCCATGGAATTTTTCTTGGCAACATTTTTCAGAAGCAGTTTGCCCTTGCCTTTATCCTAGGGCAGAGAGAGAAAGACAGGCCCAAAGTCACCCAGCTGGCTTCTTGCCTAAGGCAAGACTATAATTCACGTCCCCCAGTAGCTAGCCTAGTGCACCAAACTGGCTCTCAGGGAATTGAGTCAAAGTGTAGTCTAGGCAGTTGTGGTTGAAGGCAGGTAAAAGGCTGGGGATCACAGCAGTTCTAAGAATCCAGAGAACATGAAGTAGGGCATGGAATAGCAGGGTACTGTTAAAAATACATTCTTTTGTTCTTCCACTAATCTTCTGTTTTTTTCATTTGTTGCAGGTATGGATGCAAGAGGAAGTTGTGCAGGGGTCTTAAATTGCCTCTCCAGCCTGATGCCAATAACTTTGCTCTTGATTTTCAATGCAATATTGTGATGACATATTTTTAGATAGTGCAAGGCCAGGTGTATCATTTACTTTAAAGTGCTTTTTAAGACAACCATTACAAAACCAACAGGAATAGTAGGTGGGAATTATGCATGCATTTACTACCAGTCTGCATTTAAACGTTTTTTATCGTTTCTGATATTTCATTCTAAACAAATAAAGACCATGTCCATCTCAAACAATTCCTTCTAAAGGAATATAAAATGCCTTAAGATTTAATGAACCAAAGGACTTTTTACATTACATATTTCTGATGTGACAAAAATAAGAAGATGAGCATTGGAAAAAGCTTTGAGAGTCTTTATGTTTTCCAAGTAACAAGAAATTATTTTAACGTTATCTGAAATGAAACCAATCTAGTATATGGCATTAATTACAAATTATATTTCACCACTGTTTGATGAAAAACCTTGAATAATTTTCTAAAAGCCTCTCAGTGCTAAACTTCATTTGAATAAATGATATCTGTGTTTATATACATGTAAATTATACATGTTTACTTTTGTTGTAAATAGTTAAATATCAAAAAAGAAAAAAAATAACCTGGTTTACTAAAAAGCTCATCATGCTTCCATTTATTGTTGTTGTTGTTGTTGCCTCATTTACATTAATGTTTAGTAGCTTAGGGTTTCATTTTCGTTTGTTTGCTTTAATTGCAGAGGCAGTGTTCAAGGAGGCAGCATTCTTCTCGGGTCTAGACTGATGCAATCTCCTAGAATGTCCTAGTTGAAAATGTATTTGTACAGCTTCAAAATTTAAATATGGAAGGTCCCAGGATTAGTTTTTACACTAGAGCACTGAATGATGCCTTATCTTTTACTGGTCTTTCCACCCACATAAGCAAGGCATTGTGCTTCTTTTTGGTTCAAAACCATATTAATCCATGAAGGTGTTTCAGAAGCCTTGCATTCGGTACAACAAAACTATGGAACTTGCAACTATGTTCATCCATGCAGCTATCATAGTATCCAATTCTAATTAGGCACTTAACATGTAGAATCTTCTTGATATACCAAACTGTAAAGCAGTGTTGTGCAAACTTGGCCACTTTAAGATGAGTGGACCTCAACTCCCAGCATGGCTGGCTGGGGAATTTTGGGAGTTTAAGTCCACTCATCTTAAAGTGGCCAAGTTTGCACAACACTGCTCTAAAGGATCTGTACTTAACTTATTTTTACCTAAGCTTGCACATCCCTTTTTGTAAGCTGCTATAGCTTTTCTTGTTCTTTTCGCTTTACATCGTATTTCTGTCAGTATTTTGGTTTGTATTTTTTTAGAAACAGATAAAGTGCCCAGAATAGAACATCACACTTCCAGTGCATTGCACCAGAGCCTTATAGCCAGGAAATAACATCCTATGTGATGTGTTTGAATATGCAGCCCTAAATTTGTTGCTGTTCTATATGCCAGTTCATACTGTCTTTGGATGTAGGTCGAATTGCAATTTTTCTACCCCATTGTTTGGAATTATTCTGGATGATAGATTCACTGCTGCTTTCTTATTTATATAAACAAGTTGTTTTTGTTTTTGACCAATGTTTTCATTGCAAATAATACATAAAAATCTCTCTTTGGCATACCTTGTTTACAATTGCGATGCTTCTAAAAATAATTTTCACCCCTCATACAATTTGTATGGATTCACTTTTTCTGACCTTTCTACTGAACACTGAAGTAGACTCTTGAACAAGATCTGTAAAAATTCAAACATTGCTCTATATTTTATTAGGTTTTCAAAACAAAACAAAAAATCATGACTACAACTTTGACAACTTTTCCTTTTAGTGTCTGTATATAATGTAAATAGTAAAATATGAATACTGTAGCTATTTGTTCCTCAACATGGAACATGGGAACTACTGATGCTTCCAAACACTTGTCTTTCAATGGGAATAAAGTTCCTTTGCATAATACATAACACATGTTCATCCACTGAGTGGTAAATTTACCATTCATGTTGCAAGAAAATTCTACACCATGTTCCTATTACTACCATTTTCATGATCAATTTACTGAATTTACCTTCTAACGCTATTGTCTCCATGAGATGTTTAGAATATACTAGTTTCATATTGAAAAGTTTTATCTAATTTTCTTTCAACTATTAGCTGTGTGTGTATATCCTATGGCTATCTGTATGTAATTTTTTTTATTCTAATAAAATATTTATAATATTGAAAATTTCTAGTTATGTGAGAATTTCAAATATTTCAATGTAACAGTAAAACCATAGATAGTTCTCCTTTCTAAGTTTACATATTAATAGTTAAGCTAGAAGCCAAAATTGAACTTAAGCTTCTCTTTTAAAATAACTAATGGTGTTCATGCTTTTTATGAAATTCACAGATATTCTATTTCCAGAACTATTCAAGATATATTTTAGTGTGAGCTCAATTCATGAAAAGCGTCATATAAGGCTTATCAGGTTCAGCCATTCATTTATTAATACAATCTGAAATCTAACCTAGAACATAGGATCTTCTGTAATTTATAGAAGTGTCTTAAGACATTTTAACTATGCATCCATCAAGACAGACAATTTAAAAAAAAAATCACTAAGGTATGGAAATGTGAAACATAGACAAAATTAGCTTTCATCTAATTTTATCTAATACCTTCATTTTATTTCTAAACCAAAACCAAATCTTTCAAACCACAAGGCTAAGGTCTCTTAGCTGTATTTTTTTAATTAGGACAATGCTATATGAGACTTAATTATGTTCAGTATCAACTTTATAGGATTAATGGCTTTGTGCACTGAAGAAAGGTTTGAAGACTACACTGTGGTAGTTATATAAATATTGGGCTGAATCCAGACTTGTCCTTTATGAATAAAATAATATGGAAACAGAAACATGTACCCCCAGAGTGCTTCAGTTTCTTTTACTAGTCACTGTCTTCTCTTTATGGAATGATTTTCACCATATAAATACATAAGATGTTTGCACTTACACTGAATGTTTTTAAAAATGAGAATCCCTTCTCTTGTGCCATTCCATAATTTTCCACAACAGGAAATGTCTCTGTATATTGCCCTCAGCATACTCTAAACTATTCCAAAAGTTGTTTTGGAAGTTGTTATATTTATAATTACTCTCAAATGCTACCATGCAACTCAACCCCATTTTCTCAAGCCAAATGTGAAAGAAATTAAATGTTTTTCTGCCCTGTTGCAGAATAGAATTGGGAATAACTGGACCATATTATTAAGAAACAATGTATTCTTTATCTATTGCTGGGTGCCATGAAGCCTCTTATTTAATCCATTTAAAGAGCCAATTATGGATCAAATGTGATACATAAATTCCACATAGCTCTGTGATTCTGATCCAAGAGCTGAAAATGAAATGAGGTGCCATCAGTAGACAAGTTGGCATGACAGGGTATCTTCCAATATTTTGGATTCCGATGGGCTGAGCAAAAAGACTGAAGATGAAAATATCTGTTGCTAGATTACTTGCATTACGTTAGAAATACTGTTTAACATTAGGGGTGAAGATGGAAGCCTAGACATATAACTTTCCCAGCTACATAAACTACACTCAGTGAAACCAGGAAGATGTGCTTGACTTATATACATCTCTTGTACAACATGCCCAGCACTAAAATGACAGTCGTGCAGTGAGGTAATCGTGCAAAAGCCACAATTACATATTTCCATCAGGAACTATAGAAAGTTCTTCATACCCGCGTAGGGGATTAGTAGATGATGATGATGATAACTATGACTATGATTTCTTGACTAAAGGAGAGATCAAAATGTTGACCCTAACCAAGATCAGAACCTAGCATTTACAATATTGTTTCATAATGGTTGTGCAGCCCAGAATATCAGCACCCCCAAAATTGGATACTTTCCATATCTGATACAATATGCAGCTTGACTGTAATTTGCATAGCTGCAGAGAAATAATTAAAAAGGCAATAGTTGAGTCAGAAATTTCTCCCTGCTTGGCTCCTGGCAGAAGATGCAGCATGGAATCTAGAGGACCTAGATGCTGCTGCAGATGCCAAAGCCCAGTGTCTTATACATGAGCTCTGCATTTATAGAAACTGAACTTCAAAATTAACCCAGTGACACACATTGCTTTAAATATTGGTTAGGGAAGTTCAATCATAAGCACATGTTTATTTATCCTGCCTTTTGGAAGGAATGAAACTGCTGACATAGTCTTATGTGTTATACTGCCCAGAGTCACTTTTTAACAAGACGGGCAGTGACAAATTTGATATATAAATAAATAAAATACACATCTTATTCAATGTAAGCTATTGCATAACAAACACAATGAAAAATGTCTTTAATTGGAGATGGATTTCAACTATTTTTTCCTGTATGTTTTAGTAATCCAAAGAGTGGGAAATGTATTCGCCAACACTAATTATTTGCTTTGTCTGTTAACTAAAAATTCAAGAATACGTATGATTTCTTGACTAACGATCATTACCATCAGTTTCAAGGGAAAGAAAAGGAATAGATGTGATAACACAAGTATAAAAGAGGTGGAGTTTGTGCCTCGACACTGGTGCTGCTGGGGAAATACTAAAGTGAATCAACCAACAGGCTGGAGAAAATTAACAAGGTGTACCTTTATTATGTAAAAAAACATGATGATCATTGAGGAATGACATTTGGGTGGAAACAAGGGTGAAATATATATCTCCCTAGTATGTATATTCATTTAATGAATATTCATATGATTACTTATGAATAGTTATGCAAGATAACATGTCACATCCACATTTTTCTTCTAGACAATTCATAGCATCTGCATTCTGTATAGACTCAGTCTCCCTTTATCCTAAATAAGGGCCACATCTGACCAGCTTAGGACTAAGGTGGTCAAGCCAACACATAAAGTGTGTCTCTTCTTTCCACATCTTGCTAGTAGTAGAATTCCTGCCGTGTAGCTTTTTCAGATGAGTCAACGTGGACAGCCAAGAGTCTATACAGTGATGGGGAGTTGTAGAATGGAAAGCAGCAATATCAGCATTGATTGCCCCCTCACAAGTTCAAAAGCACAACCAAAAGGCCTTCTAAAATAATTCAAAGGATAGAAAAACAGAAGTTTTTATTTTTAGAAATTGGAAGACAGATTTCAGCACAGTGCTACTTTATTATGCAATGCCCCTTTAATTAGACTCCTTAATTTGTTCTTGTCAATCTTTATAGAGGCCGAGCAGGAAACATTTCATGAGGAATGTATCCAGTTTATTGAATTATTATTTACAGGACCTAGAACTGAAATTGCTAAAGACATACAATTCATTGTTGTTTCTCTGGGATTTGGCAGATTATATGTGTAGTGAGGTAGCAGCATACTGATAAAACCAAAGAATCGTTAGAAACAAAAGTAGTTGGATGGCTAGGAATCTTTGTGTTAAAGAAGTAGGGGATTGTAGAGAAGCTGATTGATTTTGGGGGGAGGGAGAGGGTCTCTGCCTTCAATACAGAAGTTGAAGATATATTTTCCAAAGACAATCTATGGAGATAAAATGAAAATAATATTCTAGACAAATTGAAAATTACATAGGCTAGATAGCATCCATCTGAGAACATTTAAGGAACTCAAATATGAAGTTGGTGATCATTCACCAAAATATGTATCATGTTCCTAAAATTGGACTCTATACCAGAAGATTAGAAAGTTCCCATTAAAATGTCAATTTAAAAAAGAAATCACAAAGATCCAAGAAATTATAAGTAATCTGTTTTGACATCGGTTCAAAGTGCATTGGTGAAAAGGATTATTAAAGTTAAAATTACATATAGCAGAACACATCTAGCTGAAGAAAACATGGTTTCTAACAAAGGTAAGTTTTCAGAAAATGTAGTTCTTTAAGAGTTATCTAACCATCTATTACTCAGGAGTTATTCCTTGGTGAAAGCACTGACTTGATATGCATTATAAAGACTTGGCTGAGAAGGAGGAGAAGTGGAGTTAATCTTTCCCAGGTCTCTCCACCAAGTTATTCTATGATGCAATAGCCTAAAATGAGTGCAGGAAGGTGGTATGGCTATAGTCTAGAGGATTCCCATTTTACTGACCAGCAGTCTACCAATTTTGCCACTTTGCTACTGCCATCCATTTTGCCTGGAATCTGATTGTGTTAGGAATCTGTTAGTGACCATCCAGCTTGTTGCACAACAGTCTTCCTTAGCTTGGTGAGGTGATCTCTGGTGTGACACTGGAGTTCCCTAAATTTCTTATTGGCAAAAAAAAAAAAAAGAAATCTTTCTAATTATAGGCCACTCTCAAATATTTGATTCTTAGGTAAGGTTATTGAGAAAGTGATGGCATCATGGCTCCAGAAGTATCTGGATATAATAGATTTTCTGGACCCATTTTAATCCAAGTTACATCTAGGATATGGTACTGATTTGGTCACCTAATGGACATATGCCAAAACTGGATAGGGTACTTTAACTCTGTTAATTCTTTTAGACCTCTCAGTAGCTTTCAATATCACCAAACGTTCTGGCCATCTGGTGGGATTGGTTCCAAAGGTCATGATATGCCCAGAAAATGATGCTGAGGGAGTATTATTCAACACCTAGGCTATTCATCTGTGGTATTCCACAGGATTCTAGCTTGTTCCCTATGCTGTTTAGCATCTACATGAGGCCACTGAAGGATGTTTCAGAGCTTTGGACTGTGTACTGATGAAATCCAACTCTAGCATTCCTACCATCTAACCTGAATTTGGCCTGATCTTAATAGTAGGAAAAAATAAACTGAAAGTAAATCCAGGCAAGATGGAGATGCTGTTAGTAAGATGAAAACAGAAAGAACAGGTTCAAAGGCTGGAAATACTCCTTGACTCTTTGCTGTCAATGTGGGTGGTAGTTGAAGTGAAACATTTGAAAAATATACAATTATGGCTAGTGTACTAACTGTGACCCTTCCTGAGCCAGTCAAACTTAATAACAGTAATCTTATAGTTAGTTAGTTAGATTCAGATGGCCCTAATTCTGTTGGCTTTCCAAACGACCTATAACAGTTGGAAAGCTGAATGGTTATGGGTTGGCCTCAGTTTACACTATATTTTCTTTCCTCTTTGAAAAAAAAAATTGCTGGTTTGTTTTAGTCTTTAATTCTGTCTTAGCTGTCTAGAGTTGTAATTTGTGAATTGGAGATTAGGCAGTCCTGCAAGTAATCCAGTCCTGTGCCATGAAAGACTTTATAGTGGTAATAGCATCTTGAATTGCACTCAGAAACCTACTGGGAGCCAGTGCAGCTCACAAAGCAGTTGTGTTACATTGGTATGCTCATAACTATCCATAACTAACAACTGCATTCTAGACCAGTTGTAGCCTCCAGATGCTCTTCAAGGGCAGCTGCATGTACAGAGTGTTGTAATAGTCCAACTAGAACATGACCAAGGTATTGGGCCTCCTGACCTAGGAATAGATACAGCTGGAGCACAAGATGAATTTGGGCTTTCTGGCCACCACTGCCACTTGCTCTTTAAGCAGGAGACAAGACTCCAAGAGGACCCCCAAATTGTGCACCAGTTTTGTCTGGAGGAGTGGTATCCGATCCAGAACTAAAGATAGAAAATCCCCAGATGCTAGTGTTAAGCTGAAGCCTGATCTTCCCCATTCAGACACCAGGAAAGGACTTGATGACATTGCTTTCTCAGGGTAGACAGGTATAACAAGTATTGTCAGCATACTGATGTTATCTAACCTCATGCCAACAGATGGCCTCACCCAGTGGCTTCATGTTAAATAAAGACAGAGAGAGTATGGAGCCCTGAGGGACCTTCATTCTAGGCATAAGGGCAGGATCCCTCCCCTGCTACCAACACTGACTAGAACTGGCCCCAGAGGAATGAGAAGAGCCACTGCAACACCATTCCCCACATTTCCAACCCCTGAAGTCAGTCCGAAATGAAAATTATTAATGGTATCTCGATTACTGAAATGTCCATTACCTGAGGCTAACCTTGAAAAGTATCCTTAAACTGCATGGGTATACTGTAACATTCAGTAGCCAGGCTGCTGATGAGTGCAATGTACAAGGATCATATGATGCCTGTACTGGAAAATTTGTACTGGTCATCAGTTGCCTCCTAGGTACAACTTAAGGTGCGAGTGTTTAGGATTCTAAATAGTTTACAGTCTGATTAATTGTAGGATTTCCTAAGTCCAGCTGGCTCTGAGACACCTCTTAATATGAATGGGAGTGTGGTGTTGCATTCAAGCCCTGCTTGTGGGCTTCCCACAGGCTTTGATAACAGCAGAAATCTGGACTAGATAGGCCTGTGGGCTGATCCAATTTTTCTTATATTCTTCATGTGAGACGTAGCATTTATATGGTATATATTAATCAGAGCTAAATAACTATTTGTAGCCTGGACTTTTTTGTGGTGGTGGTGGTAATATGTTTTGATTAAATACTTGTAATCGGTCTTGTGTAATCTGCATCTGCATGACCTTCCTGTCTTCTTTTCCCTTCCCCCCTCCCTGGCTCATCCCAATTTAAATCCTGCATCAGTTTCACTATTTCCTGCATCTGATGAGGTAGCTCATGAAAGCTTATATCTTTTAATTGGATTTGTTAGTCTGAAAAAATGCTATCTCATTCCAGTTCCATTTCAGAGTATCTGAGATTCTGTCACTTAATGAGTTTATTATCCAAAAAGGGATATTAGCAGTAGACTTACAATTGCTGAATCCTGGAACTGCTTCTTCTCCCAAGGATACATTTAAAATATCCTGGGCCCAGCCCATCATTTCTTCTCTAGAAGAATTAATAAGCTAAGATGAACAAATGTTAAGTATACAAATGGTTAGGTAGACTTTTCAATTAGCTTGCATGCCTTTTCCTCATACAATAAAACTGACACAGACCTCTATGTAGAGTCTATAACTGTGTGAGTGATTTTAGCCTCAGAATATCTTGCTTGTGTAATCCACCAAAATCTTTACTGGCATGTTTACAAATGGCCACAATTTCCTTAATAATTCATTGGAAGACACTGACAGAATCACATTCACTGCTTTCCTCACCATAGGGTAGGCTTGATAATGATAGCTCGGTTTAGGTGGGTGTACTCATTCTACTAGTGTTCCAGCTGTTTATCTGTGATTCATTGGCCTTAGTTCAAGTGTATACCAAGAGTTTTCATGGGTTTCATTCAATGGGAAAGAATCCTTGGCACAAATTGGTCAACATTTACATAATCTCTGCTTCCCAGAGAAGAACTAGGGTTTCATAAAAAAACCTAATCATAGTAGCCTGAAATACCCCCAAAGCTCTCAAAATTCATTGCAATCCATTAGCTTCCAGGAACAAACCTTTTTAAAAATCTAATTTGCTGAGAGGTAAAACTGTGTGACCATGACAGTACTGTGCCCCTGTTTTGTGTCTTAACAAAACTACATAGGCAAAACCTTTTTTTCAGGAGTTGAAATCTCCATATATTCAATAAAAAAGTGGAAGAATGAATCCATTCTCATCCATAAGAAATTGATCAGCAGAATTTCCACTTTCCAGATTTGCTACCCAATGTAGAAATTATTTTGTGTATGCTCTATGATCAAAATAAAATCTATGAATATGTCATTGTATTATAATCATTTCCCTAAAGATGCCTTCATTAAGATATTTGTCTTTAACATATGCTGGCTTTGTATTATTCAATATTATTTAGTAGTCAACATTACAAATGGGTTTTATTTTTTTATCTTTTTTTTTTTAATCATGCATTTAATGTAATAGCTTGATGCTCCTGGGATGAATTTACCTGATTGATTTATACGTGGAATTCTCCTCTTATATGTAATTCTGTAAGAATAAAGACAACACAGTATTTACTAAACTAAATGGAACAAAACACTGTCTTCAGTAATAATAAGCTAGGAATGAACCAAGGATGCAAAGTGACTTGGGAGTTTTATGGTAGCAAGAAACATATGCATCAAAAAACATTGTATGCATAAATAAGCTAAAACCTGATGAAGTAAAATCCAAGCCTTCAGTTGCTAAACCTTCATACATAGTTTGGATCCACTTTTTGGCAGAAATAATGCCACTATCTTTCCATACTTTTTTAGGAAAATGTGGGGGTTTTTTTTAATCAAAATATTACTTTTTGAAATATTTTCATACAATAATTCTGTCTAGACCCAGAAGCTAAGCAGAGTCAGGCCTGGTTATTGCTTGGATGAGAGATCACCACAGAATACCATAGCTGTAGGCTACACTAAGAAGTTGAAAAGCATTCTAGAAAAAGACAATGACAAAAACCTTCAATATTGCTGCCAATATTGGTATTTTAATACCCATATGGTCACCAGGAGTCAAATTCAACTTCAGGGTGTTTTCACCTTTTCACCATTTTCTCAAACAGTTCCATTATATTGAATTCTCCCACTCTTCCACCAGATTCATAGAAGCTATTATAGGTTTTGCTTGATGGCAATGGAATGGTAACCCAGTTCAAGGTTACTGCAAGATTCAGGTACTCCTCACTTACTGCTAATCTTTCAAGCTTCCTAATTGGAAGAGATATAGTATCCCAGTTTGTCTAAGCCACTTATCTGCTGTACTTTTCTCCATCATACAGGTATTTTCATGCATTTCAGGGAGCAGAATGAAGTTTGCTTAGTAGTCACTTATCAGTCCTCTTTCATCATTGCTCTTATTATATGCAATTATTGTGCAGAGTCTGTCTTCCAAATTTATGCTGAGGGTTCATTGTCCTTGACCTCACTATATAGGCTTGGAGTATATGTGTACCATGTGGCTATCATTCTCCTTCACTTAGTTCCAAGCATATTATAAAAAAGCTTCTTATAGACCTTTGCAGTCAGGCAGCCACTTTATTTGTGTGAGCACATCTGTAACATGCTTTAGTACAATGAAGTTTCTATTATGTATTTTGCCTTCCCCCCTCCATCTCTATTATCCTTCTTTCACAGAAGACAGATGTTCCTCACTAGGTCATAGCAGCTCTTGGAATGCATCTTACTTATTATTTCAATATCCTTGCAAGTGATTGTTTTGTTTGTCCCATCTAGCATTCACTTACTTTCTCACTGTCATTATTTGTCATATCATGGCAAGAAATACCAAATGTCTTCTTATTCCATAAGATTCATGAGCCTTACAGTTATCAGCTTCAGTCCAGTTTCCTATGCCTGTTTAATGAGAAGGCTTGAAGCAGGAATATCTGGCTTGCCACACAAGTTCTAGCAGTCCTTAAATAATAATTCTGAGCCTTTTTATTCTTCAGTTTTCAAGATTTATAGGAAAGATAAACTCTCATTATCTGGTTATGAAGAAAAGCTTAGAACCAGGGCAGTTGACTCTCAACAAGGTCACTTAAAAAGAGTAGTTCCTAAAGCAGCAAAGACATTCAGTTGTTAAACAATGTAACATTGCCTATTTAAACCAAAGGACTTTACAGCTCATGTTGAAAGAACAAGTTTTGGAGAAAGAGTCCATCTGCTTGACCTCTATAAAATGCCTTTGCCACTTCTACACCTTTTGACTGGCTTCAGTCAAGATTGTCAACTGTAAAACAAGAAAAGAAAGAAAAAAGATCTACCTACCTACCTACATACCTACCTACCTACCTACCTACTTCAGTTCCAAGGATCATGCTGCTTTGACTACAACCACATCAGTGGGAGAAACTGCAGATCTATTCCCATGATTAAAAGCAATTTCCAGAATCAGTACTAACACAGCAACATTAGCAAGCATTTTTTCTGAATACTTTTTTTTTGGGGGGGGGGGAGGGATTGATAACAGAGCATGGATTCTCTGCCAACTATTTTTGTGCTGTTAGGATTTGAAACTACTCTCTCTTAGAAACTTTGAAACTATAAGCGGTCCAGGGGGTGTGAGAATACTCTGTATTTTATTGTACAATATTCTCTGCAGCAGATAAAAACTTTTTTCCCTGTTCTTCTATTCAACCTTAAAGCAAATCAGAATAGAAGTTTCCCCATCAGCAGCCACAGAAACTGCAGAACAATGAAGAGTCTTGTAACAGACCAAAAAAAAGTTTCTTTGGTCACTGCAACACAATACGGTAGTCTTAAAAACATCATGAAAAGAAGGAAACACATTCTCAACCATCCCAAGAATCAAACGGAAAAACCGAAGTCTCTTTTACAGGGAAGGAAAACTTTCAGGAAAATGCAGAACAGATTTCAGCATAGTATTATTCTGTACTATTATTCTTCTGTCCAGTCTTCCTTATAGAATTCACTTTTCATTAAAAGATCACCCCTAAGTTCAGTAGAATCACTATTCTTTTGCAAAAAGTGGCTTTAGGATTCTCAAATGACTTTTCCTTAGTTATTCTATTCCAAATTGAACCTTCTAGGCCAGTGTTTTTCAACCTTGGCAAGTTTAAGATGGTGGACTCCAACTCCCAGAATTCCCCAGCCAGCAAATATCTGTTTGACCAACAGATATTTATGTATCCAGCTTTGCAATAACCTCACTGTCCATATAAGCTGATTGGAGAAAAAGATAAGAAGGAAAGGTTGGAAGTTAGTGATTGCTTTGCTATGACTGATAGTGATGAATCCAGACCTTAGTCCAGGAAGTAGCACCTACAGACAGCATTCATGGATCCTTAAAACTTTGTACGGTTGCCCCCAGAATGAGTAGTGGTGGTGGTTAGACAATTTGGGTGCACTAACCTCCTGTCACTTCTATGACTAACCCTTTGAAAGGCACAGTGATAGGAGTATGTGTTATTAATCAAGTTGATAATTAATATTTATTATTTTGTGTGCTCTAAGGTCATCTCATATATCAGCAGTCTTCCTATTAGGACAGCAGAAAGGAATACTTTTTTTTTTTTTTTACATAGCACAGGGTTAAATTGTGGAATTTATTTGCAGAAGTTGTGGTAATAGTAGCCAATTTGAATGACTTTATAATGGGACTGGACAAATTCATGGAGGATCAGGTTTTCAATTTATAGCTGTTTACTGCTTCCAGAATCTTAAGCAGAATGCTGACTACTTAGAAATGACAGTGGAAGGAATGTATCAGCCTCCAATCCTGACATGTGAGCTTCCAAAATGCATAGTGTTGGACACTGAGTGACACAGAATGCTGGACTGGATGGATCTGAGGCCTTACAGTATCTAGCATGACTTTTCTTTTGTTTGACCACAAACAGATTTAACCACAGAAAGAATGATCTCTGCTATGTGTTTACTCTGAAATGATAGAGCAAGTCATGCCTAGGCTGAGATATAAGATGAAAGAGTCACACTGGAGGAAGATGTCATAATATTTTGCTATAGGGTGGTAAAATTCAGAAGTGGGTGGAATTCATTCAGAGTTCTGGCAAATAAATAGGATTTGCATAGGGATAAGGTAGTCAAATCTGAGCGTGCTTAGCCTTGAGAATAGAGCACTACAAAGGCAGAGTTAAGTCCAACTATTTCATGCCCTGTCAGGCAGATAATGGAACAAATTCGCTTTCTGTTGCTCCCCAACCAGGAGGTTCACACTTCAATACAGGGGAGAATTTTTCATTGGTACAAGTTATTATTCAACAATGGGCTACTCTTAAAAAGTTCTAAGTATACATTGAGTGGGGACTTTCAAAAAAGCCTAGATGTCTATACATTATGGATGCTGCAACAGCAATTCCCTGCATTGACAAGGAATTGGATTCCATGATTCAGATTCTTCCTAGCACTATGCTTCTGCCCGGAATTGGGTACTAGAATTTTTGAAGCCTAGACTAGAATTGTCTCTAACATGGGAGGATTCCTAAGGAATTTTGCTGAACCTGGTCCTAGGCAGTTAGGTGAACTGGCACCTAAGACTGATACAGGTCATGATCTTTTTAAAGTTCCTGAATATTACTGTGCATTTCCAATGCATTAAATTCCATCATGTCCCCATCAGGCTCACCCCACGAACAACAGGGAAACAGTCCAGTTGAGTGAAGTTCCTTTATTTGCTTACACATTATAGACGGAATCTTGCAGACTAAATCTGTACTGCTCTAACCTAGTGGATATACCCTGAGAGATTCTAGGGAGTGGCTATCCTAAATCTCTTCCTCTTCCCACGCTCCTGCTCCAGACTGTGCTGCCTCTTGTCTCCCCGCTCCCCTCCTGGAATGTGCTCCCTCCTTCCTGAGAACCTGGTGCTCTATTGCATTCCATCACATCACCTCCCCCTTCGTAGATACATTCCATCACAGTCCCTGAACATTTCTCATGCACAGGAAGATGTCTCTATGGGAGCCAAGGAGGTTATGGAGGCTCTGAGCCTTACTGTAGAGAGGGATCTAGCCCCTAATGCCTAGCTATAACCAAATCAAAACAGCAAGAGGATTTTCTGATTGTCAGGAAGAGAAGGAGGGGAGAAGGAGGCAAAAGCAGATATTAAAAAAAAAAAGGAGCCAATCAATCTGAACAGTTATTATTGTTTATTTTCCTGATATTTCTTTACCTGGATCAGTAACACATATTTGATAGCAACGTAAATAGATGTGTAGTTTTGCTATACATTAAGTGCTGATAAATATTTGACTATCATCCTTAATTACATTTCAGTGCAGTTGCTTACGGTGACCATCTCCAGGAAAGGAGGTTGCTATGGCACTTATGCTTATTTTCAGGGACAGCTCAAAGAATAGTCTAAAGCAAGGACTGCTGCTCAGCTTACTCTGAAAGTATTCCATCTTTTCCAAACTGGCTTTGAACACTGAGAACAATGTCTGATTTCCATCCCTACCTTTTCCCCAAAAGCAACTTGGCTCAGGGAAGACAAAGGTGGACAATTTCCT
Source organism: Python bivittatus (assembly GCF_059951505.1). Lineage (NCBI taxonomy): Eukaryota > Metazoa > Chordata > Lepidosauria > Squamata > Pythonidae > Python > Python bivittatus. The sequence goes on from NW_028277035.1 coordinate 74,037,190, forward strand.
TAACTATCCTTTTCATGGAGGAAAATGGAACAATCCACACAACAGGTTTTACACCTTGAACTTTAAAACAAGTCAGCATAATATGTAGGTCCATGCAAATACCAGATCCTGATTGCTTTCCGAACAGAAGCTGAGAGGCTTTCTTGAATATTCCTGCACATTAAAATAAAGTTACAATACCTGCTTATAACATTACACCTTTCTTTAATGTAGAAAAACAGAGAGGAACACAATGGAAAGAAAAGGAAATCATCTAGTGCTACTATAGGGTTACTTTAAAGCTTTGTTTGAAAAATTGTTCAGTGTATTGTGTCCTACTGCTCTACCGGCGAGATTATTATTTCACTTGGAGCCAAGTTTTGCAGTAAACAAAATTATGTTGTGTAAATCTTTAGAGAAGTTTGGTTTCAAAGCATGTAGGACAAGGGGAAAATCCAAGAGAGATGAAGTCCTGCCCGTTCAGCATTCCAAGCAACTTCAGAGCAGAAGAGAAAACAAAATGGAAAAACAGCAATACACAATGAAAAAGTGCAATAATAAAGTATTGAAAACCGTAATCTCACATTTAGTAGGCAAAGAAATAACATATTCAAAGCCTGTTGAAAGTGAGTGTCTTTCTCTCAGAATGACTTATCTCCAGTCCATGGGGAATGTGTATATAGTACTTTGGAAGTATATTCATTGAAGAATATCATTTATCTTGCATGCAATATCTCTTCTTTCTTTAAACTAGCCTATCCCAACATTTACCAGCTATAGGATAGGCAAGCTCTTTGTGAAGCTTGCTGTGGGTTAGTAATACTGTGTATGCTAAGGAAAACCTTAACTGCTGGCACTGTCATTAGTATTACCTGATGTAAACATCCTAGCTCTGTCTGAAAACAGAAGGGACTTTTTCCCACCAAATTTAGCATCTTCAGCTTCCAGTTGGCTCATCTGTTTGCACAGACATTTTGAAAGTGTTTTTCATTTGCAGTTCTCTTTGTACAGTATCCACATTTTTGCCTGCATTTTTCCCAGTGTACATATTTTTGCAAGCACTGTATTCACCAGAAAATGCATTTTTGTTTCTGTGTGTATGTATTTTTGTGTTTATCTTTCCCAAGTGTATATGTCTGCATATACATCTTCGAGTGGCAAATCATTTTTATAGTCTTCAGAGTTCACTGAGGAAATCTAATGACTATATCAAATTTTGATTGCACAATTTAAGCAAAACAGAAATAGGAAGTAAAATAGATGCTTGAAATAGGCTTGAGAAATCTACCTTGCTTTTAAACTGCCTACTGCCAAAGAACCACCAAAAATGTCAAGCCCATTCTCTCCAGTGTCACCATCCTGTCACTTACATATCCCCTTTCAACCTTTTAAGTTCATTTTTTTAAAAAACAACCTGCAACCCATCTCTGTCACAGAGAATTGAAAAACCTTCTGCCTGAGACCTTGAAGAGATCTTTGTCAATGAATGAAGACTGAAACACATAAGGCAGTTTTTTATGACTGTTCTTAAAGACCGATCTTAGATGTTAATATTGCTGGACTGAAGAAAATGACAATCCTGGCCAGAGCACAAACAACAAAAACAAACCAATGACTTCATGTTGTTCTTACACTTTTGACTCTCTTTAATGCATTAAATGAAAGTACCAGAACCACATTCAAGCAATAGGTTGCTTATCTCTATAATGGGCACCTTAGAGCAGAATAGAAATGCCAAAAATGCCATCAGCAATGCAGAAGGCCAACACTGGAGTTATCATCAGTTTCAACCTTGCTGTAGAGTCTGAGCAGGTAAGCCCGTATGAAGACCCCTCTCTAAACAAGTAGGATATATCAGACAGGTGCACCAATGACCTCTCCTAACAACTATAACATTTGGAATATTGCACATTGCTCAGTATCTCAAAGAGCCAGTTACACATTTCGTTTATTTATTTATTTTGCATGGGTGTCATTGCTCCCCTTCAGAACCTCCTATCTGTACAAACACAAGAAGTGAAACCCATCCAGACAATCTTCTCTGAACTGAGGTGTATTTTTTAAGAATCATTCAACAGAAAGAGTTCTTCTCAAAATACAGGGAAATACAGGGAACTAGAAAGGTTTCATGCTGGGCCACACCGGGATTCTTTTATTTAATTTTAGCTCCGTCTTCTAATAATGCAGGCATTGTTAAATGAACTCACGCCGGGGGTTGAAAATTACCAGGTAGATGTCTGAAAAACTTCCATAGGCAATTTGGTTGTAGTCTAATTAGTGTTCTAATATATTTTACAACGCACCGTCATCATTATTTCCTCTTCATTAACTGCTGATATACATCTTTTTATTTAAAAAAGCACAGCAATTTCAACTGTCTAAAATAACAAAATTGGGGTTTCCCCCCCTTTCAGTTCAAAGGCAGTAAGAATATGATTAATGCAAATAATTTCAGCTATGTGCATAGAGCATTAAAAATCAACACGCCATCACAGTTTAAAGTTCATTTGCAAGTTGTGACACTTTTCTTGTCAACACTGATATTTGCAGTGTTTACAGTACTAAACTGTTAATTCCATTAAGCATGAAATCCTATGTATGTAGTTCAGCAGTAAGCCACACTGCATTTGGGCAGTTTATTCCCCCAAAATCCATAAAGTAGAGTGAGTAACTTTTTTAAGCAAAGGACACACTTGATTTTCAGGCGGAACATCAAGATCCATGCTCCCCAAAGTAGATAGGGACAGAACAAAGTGGATGGCACCATTATAATTTATTTTTGAAACAATGTAATATAAATGTAAAATTAATTATAATTAGTTACAAGGAGAGGTTCATTTCCCCTTCTTTCTAATGTTTTGCTGATTTGTTTACTGTAATGAGGCTGTTAGACTTATTTATGTTTGCCTGTTAATTATATGTTTGTATTTACGTCTGTATGATTTTGGTTGCAGGGAAAGTGTGTAAATTGCAGTCTCTGTTTTCTCTTTCTCCACCCTTGTATTTAATGCCTTCTTACATTAAAGGTTACCTTCTTTATGAAACATCTTTCACTTGACATTTTCTGTTAAGTTTATATAATATTAACAGTAACAGCCACCTGATTGGTTTATTCATTTGAGTTGGGTGGAACAGGGGTGTAAAGCAATGTTTGACAAACACCAAACAGGATTTAGAAATGTTTAAATTTTATCACTGTAGGGGATATGCGCATGTGTTTTAACTTTATTTTTCTCACTTTATGGGAATTAGTATTTTGCATGAAGTTCAGATATCAATGCTTTTGATATTAATTATATCAGATGGAATTTTCTTTTGTAACAAGGAAAGGATTGGGATCTCCTGCTAAGCATAGACAAGATTTAGTGCAATGAAATAATACTGTATGGGGAATGAAATTATCTTTTTTAGGAGACCAATATTCTTCCTTAGGGTAAACAGCTTTTAGAGGAAGCTTGAGTGAAAGACATTTACATAAGTGGTAATTCTGAATGTGGAATTTGAGTTGCTGTTTTAATTAATAGAATTTTCTATTGGATGTATATATTGCAAAAGTTATTTTCTTAAATTTCTAATATTTTGCTAGAATACATATCTTAATTTAATTTAGTGGATATTTGGCATCCTTTCTAAAATGAGTATACTATTGTCTATACACAGGAAAAAGTTTTGACTAGATTTTTTTCCTGATTTCTCATTCATCGATGTCTGAAATTAAAGCATGTGATACAAGTGTGTTAAAACTTCAAACCATGCTTCTGTGAAGCTTATTACTGTTTATACATTTTAAAGTGATCCAGAATGAAATTGCTATTACAGTTAAACCTCTGAAACTGGAGAAAATGCTTAATCTTGGTGATTTTCCAGTTGATGGGTATAAAAAGAATATAGGGTTTTGTCTTCAATTTTATTAGAGGACTACCATAAAGCTTTTTCAAATAAATCCCTACCTTTCAACTTTAATGATAATCTGAGCTTAAAAATAGCATCTAAATCTGATTTGAGAATAAACCAAGCTTCTCACAATATTATTTCTTTTCCTTAACTGCATTGGAATCCAGCAACTAATGTATTATTTTCAACATCTGAATTAGCCTTTTTTGACAAAGGGCAAGGAAGAAGACTTGTGAGCAGTATGGTAAATTGTTTTGGAGTTGCTTTATTTAAGACATATCTTCAAGCAGCAGTGTCCATGGTGGGGTCCATCAGTCAACAAGGCAAGAAGTCAGTTGCAACCATGTGATTGAAGCCCCACCCATTTTGTACATGTGTCAACATTATATAAACTTCAATCACATGGTTGTGACCACTTCTTGGGGTTTTTTGAACTCCCCTCCATCTGCTTCATGGATCCTGCTGATTTCTGTTTTTGTTTTCTTCTTGCAATGCTTACCAGTTCTGAGGTGCCTTTGATCCATAAATGCTCTTAAATGCTTTTGCATTTTTCTTTATTTGATCAGTTTAACAAAAAATATTTGGGAAAAAAATACCTGGCTACAAACCTATTGCACTCTTTGGAAATACCATATGCCTAGCAAAAAAGACAAAGGTAAGCTGGGTAATAAAGATCATCCTTAGAAGGAAGAACAGGAGCATGGAGCAACATCACTATGTCCCAGCATGACTTGCTGTACACTGCTGGGAGTTGTTTTCATTAAATGGTATACACATAGAATGAATGAATGAATGAATGAATGAATGAATGAATGAATGAATGAATGAACAAATGAATGAATGAATGGCAGCCGTGTTATGAATTGGCAAGTGTCCCCTCCCACTTCCAAAATTCCAAATATGCCTATTAGCTCCAAAAGGTTCCCTATTTCTGTCATAAATGCTTGGACTCATTCAGTGTTCAGTAAGATTTTTAGTGTCTCAGGTTCTAAAAGGATAATCTTTTATAAACCCAGTGAAACAGGTTCTTTACGCTTACTTCATTATCTTTTAGAGCCCAGCTCTAGGAACAGCTTCAAGAGCCAGAGTTCAGCTTTGATGGAACCAAGGTTAAAGTGATTAAAGTAAAATCATCATCATCATCATCATCATCATCATCATCATCATCATCATCATCATCTCTCCCCAAATAAGCGAAGGCATGAATCGTTCACACCTTCCACCAGCACGACTACTACACTGAGTTGTAAGAGTATTGATTGAAAAGTCTGCTTATCTATTCAGACCTATTCAGAAAAGATTTGGGTTTAGCATGGCTTATTCCTTGGTAAGTTTGTATAAGATTACAGATTTACTGAATATTTAAAAATAGTGCTGTGCGTGATTCAAAAATGTTTTTGAAAAAAACGCTCTGTATCTCACATGAAAACAGCATCAC